>NW_006239634.1:53198-85500 GCF_000226075.1 Solanum tuberosum | reverse complement strand
AAATTTAAATATTATGTGGTAATACATGGTAGGACTAACGGTATTTTTCAAACTTGGATAGAAGTAGTAGAATCCATAAACGGAGTTAAAACTCCTCTTTTTAAAGGTTTTAATGATTTTACTGAAGCACTAGATTATGCAAGAGGGATACTTGGTCCAAATTACTATATCTCTCCAGCCCTTAGACAAAATCCACAAAAGACCCCTCAATACAATATCCAAAAAGACACAGACAAAATAATCTTTTGTGACCATTGTTCTTCAATGACCGAGGCATTCAAAAGATTAAATGCAAAGGTGGAAGCATTACTCCAAGAGAACACTAAACTAATGGAGCAGGTAAAATCATTCAAAGGTAAAGAATCCATTCAGAAGATTGATACCAGTACACAGACCTCAGAAAAGAGTTTTCCATCTCTCAAAAAAATGGATGAGCAGGGTGTGCATTCACCAACGAATGCAAAAAGATCCACTGTATCGGATAATAAAGATACAGCTAGTCCGATTCAAACGGTAGCCGGTAAAGACACATCAAACCCGTTTATGGCTGTCACTTTGCCAAAAAGTGAAGGTGAAGGTCCTTCATCCAGGCGAAGGTTACCTAGATCATTTACTCAGGTAGAGACGACAACAAAGAAGACTATGCTCCATAAAAAGAAAAAGAATGATAAAATAGAAAGCATAATAAAAAAGACTTTAGAACAATTTTTTCAACAAAGACAAGATAAACATGTAATTACTACTCCACCAAACCCAGATCCAAGTGGAGACAGACTAGTACCAGATACAGAACGAGACAGAACTAATACTAGTTCAAGAAGGAATACTAATAATAACATAACTAGATCAAACAGCTCAGGAGAAGAAGACTATAGAGAACATTTGTATTATGAAGATGCTCAAGATCAAGATCCCAATGAAGATGCTCATAATCCCAATGAAGATGATGATTCCGGAATGAGTTTTGATTCCGTAGCTCTGCACAATCTTGATACTTGAAGACAAAATCAAGAAGGGGAAGAACAAGACAATAAGTTAAAGTAGGAATAAAAGTGTACCATGTGGGTATGCCCATATTTGTCATGTGAAGTGCTTACTTTATCACTATCCTCCGAAGAGGAAAAAACTGATAAGCACGCGTTGTATATTGTGTCAATAAGTGAAAATAATGCATGTGCGATGGGGCCCAAATGTGTACCCGGCATGAATTATTTGAGCATATCGTTTCGAGAGTCGGCAACGTCTAGGCCACTACTTTTTATTACTTTTTATTTTCACTATCTTAGTGCGTCGGCCACGTTTGGCCATTAGGATTCGTCCACGCTGTATGCTAAAACCCCCTCAACCTCTATATAAAGACACTCCTCCACACTTAAGAAAGAGAAGAAAAGAAAAACCAGAGAAAGAACACACAACATATTCCCCTTCCCAATATTCCGAAAAACCATCTCCACTACTAAATCCGAAAACTCCTAGAAATCCCTCTTGTAATAACCAGCTTGTAAAAAGTTTGTTTTAAGTGTGTAAGAGTCAGTCTGGGTTCTCGAAAGGAAAATCTCTCTCCTTCTAAGTCATGTAAGTCTTTTATGTTTCCTGTATTTTCCCTAAAAATATATGTAAATTATGTCTGTTTATTTGCTTTAATTAATGTGTTTGTAATATAAAACTACCCTCAGTATATGGTTAGACTTTTAACTTCTTAATAACAACGATGGATTAACCTGTAAATTCCTAGGATGTTTCTAAGGCCTTAAAAAAGTCTGAAAAAATCACAGGACGTCTTGTTGGCCATCTCCAGAGTGGGGTTAATGAAGAAGTTTTAAGAATACAGGTTAAAAGGAAGAGATGAACGGGGTAGTAACATAAAAAGAAAAAAAAAGAAAAAGAGGGAAAAAAAGGGAAAAAACAGGATACATATAAGATAAACATGATAAGACACGAGTAAGAGGGAGTACTGAGTAGGATTTACAAAAATCTGAACTTCTGCTATTCTACTATTTTGCTTGAATGTTTTCTGCTATTTTGCTTGAAAGTTCTGTTTATATTATTGCCATTTCTGTTGCTTTTACTTTACTATTTATTTCATTTCTGTTGCTTGTATTTATTTCTTTTATTTTCCTATTTATTTGATACCAAATAAATAGGAAAATAAAAGAAATAAATAAAAGCAACAGAAATGAAATAAATAGTAAAGTAAAAGCAACAGAAATGGCGTAATTAATTACCATTCTTGCTTTTCCTCGTTACTATTTCACTATGATTTCTTACCATGAATGCTGCTGATCTATGTTTTGATGTAGATCTTCTTATTACTCCTTAAAATTTAATTAAATTCTTTTATTTGTACACCAAAATCTTCTAGGTCTTGATTGGGTGCTTCAATAGCAGCTGTTTTTATTATGTATTCAGGGTTTTATGATGTCTAATTTACATACTACCTTATTATTTTTCTAATATTTTAAAGGTTTTCTCCTATTATTTCCATTTTCGTCTTAATTATTTTTACTATATTGTCTAAATCTTTAGGACTTCTAATAGTACCTATCCTATCTATTCCTATTTGAAAATTAAAGAATGAGCTTTCTACTTCTATTAAGGTGTAATCTTTTTCTCTTATATCATATTCTTCTTCTTCTTCGTATTGCTCTTTATAGCCTAAATCTTTACAACATTGACTTTTCTTTTTGCAGTCTTTACAACATGCCTGTGAACTATCAGTTTCGGAGGTGTTTTGAGATATACCAACTTGTCTTCCTTTTGTTTCAAACTTAATAGTTTGTACAGGTGTATAAGTGAGATGTTTAAAAAATATTACCCCATCTCTTGTAATTAATGTTCCTCCGTTATTGTGTATTATAAATTTTAATCCTAATACAAAATCTTCTTAATAATAACGATGGATTAACCTGTAAATTCCTAGGATGTTTCTAAGACCTTAAAAAAGTCTGAAAAAATCACAGGACGTCTTGTTAGCCATCTCCAGGGTGGGGTTAATGAAGAAGTTTTAAGAATACAGGTTAAAAGGAAGAGATGAACGGGGTAGTAACATAGAAAAAAAGAAGGGAAAAAACAGGATACATATAAGATAAACATGATAAGACACGAGTAAGAGGGAGTACTGAGTAGGATTTACAAAAATCTGAACTTCTGCTATTCTACTATTTTGCTTGAAAGTTCTGATACCAAATAAATAGGAAAATAAAAGAAATAAATAAAAGCAATAGAAATGAAATAAATAGTAAAGTAAAAGCAACAGAAATGGCAATAATATAAACAGAACTTTCAACCAAAATAGCAGAAAACTTTCAAGCAAAATAGTAGAAAAGCAGAAGTTCAGATTTTTGTAAATTCTACTCAGTACTCCCTCTTACTTGTGTCTTATCATGTTTATCTTATATGTATCCTGTTTTTTCCCTTTTTTTCTTTTTTTTTCTTTTTATGTTACTACCCCGTTCATCTCTTTCTTTTAACCTGTATTCTTAAAACTTCTTCATTAACCCCACCCTGGAGATGGCCAACAAGACGTTCTGTGATTTTTTCAGACTTTTTTAAGGTCTTAGAAACATCCTAGGAATTTACAGGTTAATCCATCGTTGTTATTAAGAAGTTAAAAGTCTAACCATATACTGAGGGTAGTTTTATATTACAAACACATTAATTAAAGCAAATAAACAGACATAATTTACATATATTTTTAGGGAAAATACAGGAAACATAAAAGACTTACATGACTTAGAAGGAGAGAGATTTTCCTTTCGAGAACCCAGACTGACTCTTACACACTTAAAACAAACTTTTTACAAGCTGGTTATTACAAGAGGGATTTCTAGGAGTTTTCGGATTTAGTAGTGGAGATGATTTTTCGAAACATTGGGAAGGGGAATATGTTGTGTGTTCTTTCTCTGGTTTTTCTTTTCTTCTCTTTCTTAAGTGTGGAGGAGTGTCTTTATATAGAGGTTGAGGGGGTTTTAGCATACAGTGTGGACGAATCCTAATGTGGACAAATCTTAATGGCCAAACGTGGCCGACGCACTAAGATAGTGAAAATAAAAAGTAATAAAAAGTAGTGGCCTAGACGTTGCCGACTCTCGAAACGATATGCTCAAATAATTCATGCCGGGTACACATTTGGGCCCCATCGCACATGCATTATTTTCACTTATTGACACAATATACAACGCGTGCTTATCAGTTTTTTCCTCTTCGGAGGATAGTGATAAAGTAAGCACTTCACATGACAAATATGGGCATACCCACATGGTACACTTTTATTCCTACTTTAACTTATTGTCTTGTTCTTCCCCTTCTTGATTTTGTCTTCAAGTATCAAGATTGTGCAGAGCTACGGAATCAAAACTCATTCCGGAATCATCATCTTCATTGGGATTATGAGCATCTTCATTGGGATCTTGATCTTGAGCATCTTCATAATACAAATGTTCTCTATAGTCTTTTTCTCCTGAGCTGTTTGATCTGGTTATGTTATTATTAGTATTCCTTCTTGAACTAGTATTAGTTCTGTCTCGTTCTGTATCTGGTACTAGTCTGTCTCCACTTGGATCTGGGTTTGGTGGAGTAGTAATTACATGTTTATCTTGTCCTTGTTGAAAAACTGTTCTAAAGTTCTTTTTATTATGCTTTCTATTTTATCTATTCTTTTCTTTTATGGAGCATAGTCTTCTTTGTTGTCGTCTCTACCTTGAGTAAATGATCTAGGTAAACCTTCGCCTAGATGAAGGACCTTCACCTTCACTTTTTGGCAAAGTGACAGCCATAAACGGGTTTGATATATATATATATACGGTGCTAAATACGGTGATATTCTAATCAAGGTTTGAAAAAAGAAAAGATACACTATTAGAACTAATGTCATTGGGTATCTACTGAAGAAATAAATAAAATTTCAATAAACTATTTGACGTACTTGAGCCAAAAAATAATACACATTTTTTTTTGGGCAACTAGTATTAGTTCTGTCTCGTTCTGTATCTGGTACTGGTCTGTCTCCACTTGGATCTGGGTTTGGTGGAGTAGTAATTACATGTTTATCTTGTCTTTGTTGAAAAAATTGTTCTAAAGTCTTTTTTATTATGCTCTCTATTTTATCATTCTTTTTCTTTTTATGGAGCATAGTCTTCTTTGTTGTCGTCTCTACCTTGAGTAAATGATCTAGGTAACCTTCGCCTAGATGAAGGACCTTCACCTTCACTTTTTGGCAAAGTGACAGCCATAAACGGGTTTGATATGTCTTTACCGGCTACCGTTTGAACCGGACTAGCAGTACCTTTTTTATCCGATACAGTGGATCTTGTTGCATTCTTGGGGAATGCACACCCTGCTCATCCATTTTTTTGAGAGATGGAGAACTCTTTTCTGAGGTCTGTGTACTGGTATCAATCTTCTGAATGGATTCTTTACCTTTGAATGATTTTACCTGCTCCATTAGTTTAGTGTTCTCTTGGAGTAATGCTTCCACCTTTGCATTTAATCTTTTGAATGCCTCGGTCATTGAAGAACAATGGTCACAAAAGATTATTTTGTCTGTATCTTTTTGGATATTGTATTGAGGGGTCTTTTGTGGATTTTGTCTGAGGGCTGGAGAGATATAGTAATTTGGACCAAGTATCCCTCTTGCATAATCTAGTGCTTCAGTAAAATCATTAAAACCTTTAAAAAGAGGAGTTTTAACTCCGTTTATGGATTCTACTACTTCTATCCAAGTTTGAAAAATACCGTTAGTCCTACCATGTATTACCACATAATATTTAAATTTGTTCTCTCTACTTTTGTCTGTAAAGTATTGACGTAAAGCAATTAATGAAGCTATAAAATATTTATTGTCTTTCTTACTATATGCCATCCATAAATTGTCTGCTAAGCATTTCTGAGGTTTGTCTAACACACACTCTGGTAATTGTTGAAAAGATAAATTTGAATTCGGATAACATATTAAATTATGCTTACCGAAGTACATACGATCCATCATCTCTATTGATGGTGTCTGAGGTCTAAACTTCATATTACTTAATAAAGTCTGAGCGTATGAGTCTGATGTTGAGGCTACTCCTTTGCCTTTGTCTGTTGAACTGGTTGGTCTCATGCTGAAAGCAAATATACGGTTAAGTTATTTTAATATTTAATCTACTTAATTGATCTGCTAAACTGTTATCCTTTCCTTTTATATATTCAAATATAACATTTGGATAAATGCATATAGTATCCATAAAATTTAGCCATCGTCTCTTACTACTAGCCTTTTGATTTATCTTTTGATGGAATTTAACTATGGCTTCACAGTCAGTTCTTACTAGTATCTCATTTTTATTTAAAATATATAACTTAAAAATATTAAGACCGTATATGATAGCTAAAACTTCGGCATCTATACTGCTCATATTGCCCTTTTCTTTATATTTTCCACTTTGATAAGCACAAATCTTTTCTTCTATCTTATTACTATATTTATTTGGTCTGGCTTTTAACACAGCTCCCCATCCTTGGAAACTACCATCTGTTTCAATTATTAGATAATCTGTTTCTAATGGTATACTTAGTTCTGGAATGTTTTTAACTTTTTCTTTAATCTGTTGTACTAATTTAATGTCTTCTATATTAAAATGTTTTTGTCCTTTACTACCTGTTTTTGAGTATAAAGGTCCGGCTAGTCGTCCTAAGTCTTTAATAAAATTTCTAGCATAATTTACTAACCCTAAAAAAATTTGTAAATCTTTTGTATTATCTAATTTATCAGGCATATCTAATACTTTTGTTGCGATATGTGGTTGTAATTTAATTTTACCTTCTCCCAAAGTTACTCCTAAAAATTTATATGGTTCTTACATAATTCCATTTTCTTTTTACTTACTATTATTCCATTTTTTACAAATAAACGAAATACCGTCTGTAGGTGTCCTAAATGGTCTTTAATATCTTTACTAAAAACTAAGATGTCATCTACATATACTAAGACAAACCTTTTATAGTCTCCAAATATAGTATCCATTTTTCTTTGAAATATTGGCGGGGCAGTCTTTAGCCCCAATGGCATAGCTAACCATTCAAAATGTCCTTCGGGACAAGTGAATGTTGTCCATTCTATGCTTTCTTCATGCATTTTTACCTGCCAATATCCTGATTTACAATCGAATTTACTAAATATTCTTTTTCCTTGGATTCTATTGATTAGTTCATTTTTATCGAGTAATTTATAGGCATCTGTTCTGGTATTATCATTAAGTCTTTTGTAATTAATTACCATTCTTGCTTTTCCTCGTACTATTTCACTATGATTTCTTACCATGAATGCTGCTGATCTATGTTTTGATGTAGATCTTCTTATTACTCCTAAATTTAATAATTCTTTTATTTGTACACCAAAATCTTCTAGGTCTTGATTGGTTGCTTCAATAGCAGCTGTTTTTATTATGTATTCAGGGTTTATGATGTCTAATTTACATACTACCTTATTATTTTTCCAATATTTTAAAGGTTTTTCTCCTATTATTTCCATTTCGTCTAATATTTTTACTATATTGTCTAAATCTTTAGGACTTCTAATAGTACCTATCCTATCTATTCCTATTTGAAAATTATAAAATGAGCTTTCTACTTCTATTAAGATGTAATCTTTTTCTCTTATATCATATTCTTCTTCTTCTTCGTATTGCTCTTTATGGCCTAAATCTTTACAACATTGACTTTTCTTTTTGCAGTCTTTACAACATGCCTGTGAACTATCAGTTTCGGAGGTGTTTTGAGATATACCAACTTGTCTTCGTTTTGTTTCAAACTTAATAGTTTGTACAGGTGTATAAGTGAGATGTTTAAAAAATATTACCCCATCTCTTGTAATTAATGTTCCTCCGTTATTTTGTATCATAAATTTTAATCCTAATACAAAATCTACATTTATGTTAAGATCTCTTACCCATATCCTATCCAGTGTGTACATTGGTTTATAAAATTCATTACATGTATTAATAAAACTTACCTGAGTCTTTCCTATGTAATGTTGGTAGGTATTATATGTTCCATCCATTTGCATTGCTGCAATTGGCTTGTCTAATGTTCTTATTAATTTTTGTGGTAAAATATTTTTATTTATTATACTACATGTACATCCTGTGTCTACCAATGCTAAGGTTTCTAACTCAACATCCTGTATTCTGAGTCTTGCTAGTACTTTAATAGTAGTGAATTTTTTATCTTCATTACATATTAAATTTTCATAATGATTTACCATGGTTTCTATATTCATTAATTCTGCTTCTTGGCCAGATGTTCTACATATTCCCCATTCTTCTGTTCTTTGTACTGATTCTGTCATATTTTCTTCACATTTTTGTTTTCCTTTTTCTAATAACATTACCTTTTGTTCTATCTCATTTATCCTGTTTTCTAATGTTATTAGTCGTAAGTTTACCGTATCTTTATTTGTATCTCTATTTTCACGTCCATCTTTTCCTTTTATCTTTAATAGATTTTCTATGCATGTGATACATCCTTCAGCGTAGCAAAACTTACATTTTGCCCTTTTTTCTCTACTTGGATACCATCTACATAGAATACATTGATTACTATCTATTCCTTTATTTCTTTCAAACTCATGGGTACATTCTTGTGAAATATTCATCATTGTATTTATTTGTAGTTCTTCTAAGTCTATATTTTGAAATTCTAAATCTATTTCATTTATTAGTTCGTCATTAGCTGAATCTGACTCATCAGACCTTGTTGTTTCTTCTATTTCTACACTTACTTTTGAATATATGCTTTCATTATCTGACATGTATTCATCCACATTAATCAAAGTCTCTTGAAAATCTTCTATTAATTGTGAGTTTCTAGTTCTACTATTATTTCTTTTAGGACATACATTTGCTAAATGTTCTATACTTCCACATGTGAAACATTCTAGCTTATATTTATAGTTTCTATTATTTCTATATTTTCTAACATGTCTATCCTTATTTAGATATGATTTTTTGGCTGAAGACCTTCTTAAATAGTATCTTTTATTATACTGCTGATTATAATAGGGTTTATATTTCTTGTATCTTTTCTTTGGTTTATTCTGTCCTCTATCATAACTTTGGGTGGTATACATGACATTCTTACAGAGATCCATTTCATTTTGTTTTAATTGTTTTTGTATTTGTATATTCGTGCATTTTTCAGTTAAGATTTTCATTATATGTTGTACTTTGTGTCCTATAGACCATTTACCGTTTGGGTTTTGTATTACTCCGTCTCTTTTATACCATCTTTCTTCTATTTCTCTACCTAAAGCTCCTGGTAATTTATTAAATAACTTTTTTCCTAATTCTTCATCAAAAGAATTTCCACTGATTGTACAGTAATAATAATAGTCTTTTAGAAAGTTCTTTATGTGGAACCAACTTGTAATACTTAATTGTTCTAGGTGTATTAAAGCATTTCTTTGTAAAACTACTAAGCCACTATTTGGGTCTTCTCCTGTAATTAAACTATGTATTTTATTTGTAAAATTATATGGATTTGCTCCCAAGTTTATTAACGCTTGGAATTCTTGTGGGAAATTAGATTTATATGCTTCCCATAAGGCCTTTGCAGATTCTCCTAAAAAGGTCTCCATATATTTATACATTGTTTCGGCGTCTGCATCTTGGTATGTTTTTATATAGTCTGCTACTACTATTCCTTTCCATAAATCGATTACTGCATTCCACATCTGAGGATCATGTGCTGCTATGTTTAATATTTTTCTTTTACTTCCTCCTTCTTGTAATCTAATAGGTTCTTCTATAGGCATCCTTCTACCCATTGGTCTCACATTCTCATTTACTGTATCTGGGTTTACCCTAAATACTCGTCTTCTTGGTACATTTCCTATACTTGTGTCTATTGTATGTTGTTGGGCAGTTCGTTGGAATGGACTAGCACTTGAACTAGTGGATTCCATAAGCTCTTTTTGACTTATTATAGAATTTCTTTCTATTTCATCCTCACTCTCATATAGATTTTCTAGTATAGTTTCAAGGTTTTCTATTTTTTCTTGGTTATTATATTCATTTCTATATCCTATATTATCAGTTCTAAATTCGCATGTTTTAAAATGTCTGTCTACCTCAAATATACTCATATTTCCTATCTTACATCCTTTACATTTAAAAGTTATATTATTATTATTATATCTTTTTTCGGCCTCTTGCAAAGCTTCATCTACTTCGTATCCTTCTTGTATCATTTCTACATTCATAAACTCTTTTTCTCCTTCTTATTCTAACTCTTCTTCTAAATTAATTTGATTAGAGTAATTATAATTTGTGAATCTTATAGATGTTTCTCCTTTTGTATTAGTGTACATTAGATGAGATTCTGGTGTGAGCACTTTCTTTTTATTAAATTGTTCTAGGTTCCATTCTAGTCCTGCATATTCCTCCGGCTTTATTTTTATTGGTTTTATTAATTTTATTCCTTTATTTCCCATTACTTCCACTACATCTTCTACTCTTAATCTAAACCTGGTATTACTTCTAAATGCTACTTTTCCAATGAAACCTATACACATTAGTAAATTATTTCCGCTACTCATTTCTTCATATCCTTTAGTCTGGATTCCTATTTTTATGTGCTTTCCGAATTCTCCTAAATTAATCATAAAATCTGGGCTAATATAAAATATTCCTCCATTATGGTCATGTCTACTTCTGTTAATCCTATGGTGGATTTCTTTAAGTCGGACCATCTATCATCGTATATTACTATTAATACTTTAGTTCCTAGGTTTTTTCTGGTTAATCCTTTTAATCCTACTACTATTAAGCCCATGTGCATTAATGTTAGTCTGTTATGTATAGTTCCTCGTAAGGATTCTGGGTTTATTAGATTCATAGTAGCTATTTCTTTTCCTATGGCTGAAATTTGTTCTTCTCTATAATGTCTATATAGCTGATTATTTCTCGCAAAATATCCTGTATCATATAATATCTTTGGTTCAGTAGATTCAACTGATTCTGTTGAATATTCTTAGGTCTTTATCTATATCTATTATTTCATTTAACCCCTGAATTTGTTTATCTTCTTGCTTATTTCTTGTTAATATTCTTGATATATATATATATTATATTAAAATAAAGCCACATAGACAAAGATATTTGTATGCCACACATTCATAGATTGTCAACATTCAAAAGATTATGACTATTAAATAACCAAATGAATGGAAAAATTGAACCAATACAAAATTTAGATGAACATTGCATAAAACTCGATAAGTTTATGGGTCACTATCTTGCTTCCATCTTGGTACAATCCTCGCCCAAGATTTATGAGATTTTTTTTGGAAGACCAAAGTAAATTCATAGACAACCTTTAAAGTTGATGTTGATTTTCATTTTGACAGCTTAACTAATGTTTATACCTAGTAAACATACATTAATAAAAAAAATAACTCTTTCTCTTTTTAACTATTTTTAACTTTTAATATTTCACATGATACATATGTTTAAACAACATTAATATTAGAAATATTTTGGTTCATTTTATATAGCTTTAGTTTAAGATCACAAATTTCATAAAAGACAAATACTTCCTATATTTATTTATTTTTTGCGTAAAATCAACAGATTCACAAGTCTTTTTTATTTTATTTTCAAATTTCGTAATAAGTCAAAACTAAACAAATAAATTAAAACGAAGGAAGTAAATTAGGACCGAAAATCAAGTATAGCAAATTAAAATTTCATTTGTCTATTTAACACTAACTCATGAGTCACATTACACACGGATTTTCTATTCCACGCATTATCAACTTTAGTATAAAGAAATTACGAAAGTGTGAATTTCAGGAAAAACGTACTGAACTTGTTAAAGTTGCTAGTGATCAATTCAATTCTAACTTCCTAATTGCCACAATTATGTTAATCTCCAAACAGAAATAATGTCACCAAATAGTTTTTTTGTTGGTTGGTTAAATAGGTCAATGTCACCAAATAGTACATAATCAAATCAATGATATTGATTTTAATTTATTTGACACTACGTAATTCTAGGTCGATCAAAGATTTGGACGGATAACTATTAATTATAAGTAATTTATTTATTGTCTATTGCTATCAAGTTGAGAACGATATGTTCAGCCTCAATTAGCGACTAATTGATGGAGGATCTTACATTTGATTACTCCATCTTTGATAGAGATTTCCAATATATAATTATATTTGAGCTTCCCTTTATAAATACGTAATTCTTTTATATTTTAATAATTCTCTAATTTCAACGCTTCTCACCTAACATGTTTAACACCACAATACTAAATGACAGATAGTATATAAATGTATTTTTAGTATAAGGCCGCCATAAGATTCAAATATTTTCTTGACTTTTAATTTTTTTTTTATCGGAACGATATAATAGCTAGAAGTTACGACATATATAGTAGCGTTTTGTGATGGTAATGGACTCACATGCAATAAATTTTTATTTGGACAAATTATAGATTGAAATTATAGTCGTCCATACTATCCCATCTTGATATGTATGTATACATGGACAAATATTTCCTGAAAATTGGCAAGACAAGATTAATTAAACAAGGGGCACACTTTTCTATATGTTATATTGGCAATAACTGATTATAAGACCCTTTATTGAGGTGATGTATGACAAACAATATATTAAACCGACTTCCATACTCAATGCCAAATATATATGTGCAAATTACATTTTACAATCTTATTATTATTTATTTTATTTATAATAGAAGATCCATGAACAACACAACAATATATCTCCATCTTAAGTTTCTATAGTTTATACACGTTTTTCAAGTCAATTTTCAATTTACGTTATAGAAAAACTATCATGTACATGTTTAATTAAATCAAAGCTGTCTAAACCAATTATTGATCCAGGTTAAGAACTAACCAATCTGTACCATATAATTTGAATTGAATTGTCTGACTGGTGAAGGTAATGGATCGAAATATATTTTCCTTCAATTTTTTATCCATAAATTAATGTAACGAATGCATCAAATAAATGTAAATTATAAGAGTCTCCATGATATGATGAGACGGATATATATTCAAACTTGGTAGGCTTATCGTTTAGTAGAAAATATCACATCGTCACGTTTCCATTTGGGTGCAGGACGGCCAATTTTCTTATAACTATATAGTAGTAATATCTTTGTGGAAGAATATCTGCAGTAGATAGCGTAAGTTTATTGTTACTGTTAAGAATATATTAATCAACTAATATAAGTGTGTTCTCTCTAATAATACCGAGGGGATTCAAACACTTGCGGAGGAGGGCAGCGCAAAACTTAATTGAGTTCCACCTTTGCCATTGTACCTACATCCCACGTTGGAAAAATACACTAAGTCCGCCGCTGCCTAATATAGTAACTTTGGAAAAATAGAAGAGTAACACGCATATAGGTGTGTGTTTGGTATGGAGGAAAATGTTTTTCCTAGAAAATGTTTTCTTGGAAAATAAGTGGATTTCTAATTAATTGGTGGGTAAAAAATATTTTCTTTTATTTTTGGTTTGAGACTAGAAAATACTCTTTAGGAAAATAATTTCTGAGCCGAAAATCAACCTCGATAATCGATCTAGACCCGACCCTAACACCCGAACTAGGACACCATCCCGAGTCCCGACGACCGTTCCAAAATCCTGACCCAGACTTTCGATCCATAAATATTTTTCAAAAATATTTTTTTTAAAAATAACTTTTTACGGGGTGGCCTGTGTGGGGGTGGGGGGTGGGCTAAAAATGAAAAATTTTAAATTTGAAATATTTTCCAAAATGATTTTTCTTTTGTGAGGGAATGGGATAGAGGTTGGGTGGAGTAAACATAATCTTAAAATTTGAAATATTTTTTAAAATATTTTTTTTTTTGGGGGGCGGGGAAATTTTTTAATTTCTTTTTGGATGGGGAGGGTTGGGTACAGGGCATGGTAAGGAAAAAAAATATTGTAATTGAAGGATGAAGTAAAGTTTTGGAAAATGTTTTCCATAATTTTTGAAGGGAAGTCATTTTCCTTAAATTTGAGGAAAACAAGTTGATTAGGAAAACATTTAAGCCAACCAAAAATGGAAATATCGAAAAACATTTTTCATTCGTACCAAAAACACCTATAATAGTTGATAGTTGGCATGATAGCAAAGTATAAAAATATTTATTATTCGATGAAATGGTGGTGACGATATGCGTATCACATCAAATAATAATGTTGTAGATCTTTTCAAGAACTGCCAGTTATTCCAACGGTAAGGCTTCGTTTTAGTTTAGATTGATTGCTAACTTTTATAGCTCATCATATGATTAGTTAAGCATTCTGATTATTAGTTGCTAACATGCCACGAAGTTGTATGTAACACGTTACAAACTGTCGCAATGGATTTGTTACAAGACTTGTCATCATCTTAATATATGAATACAACACTCATCATGAAATGCTTAGTTAAATTAAAATCACACACTTAATTGTAAGTAAAATTATGAAATGCTTTTTGAATTTAAGATGAATGAATTGCAACCACACATGACACATTATACAGTAGTATTATTGGGTGTGGCCCAAAGTGGTACACTGATTTAGCTATACTTGTCATGTTCTCATATATAGTTGACTTACTCAACCTCCATATGTAAATTGTTAGCTAAAGGACCACAACTACGTTGTGTAGGTTTTAAAAATAAAAGCTAACTGCGGTGAGTGGCTTTCTATATCTGTAAGGCTCTTGATGGCAACATCGATCACTCACAATATAGCAACACCTTTTTTTATTAATAAACAACTAACTATCTTAAACAGGAAGGGGGTAAAAATCCCAACCTGTAACAAAAGACACAAAAATAGAATAGAACAAATATGGAAGATACCCAACAAGACTATAGTATTTGAATTGGTAAATGATAGCTTACGAGATTTATAGGTTTCTCTATAGCGGAAGTGGTTCTGCAACAACCACTTCTTTTTTTTCACATGAATGGAATTCCTTTGCTCACGGCCTAGATATCCCTTCAATCTAATGCGAAGATTGATCTTACGATTAAACTCTAGCATTTCTTAAGTACTCATAATAATGTTTATATAGGCTAGCCTTAGGGTTTAATGTGGCCATCTAACATGAACCCCTTATGGGTGGACCCGATCGCGTGATATTTTCCAACAAGGACAAATTTAGCAACAACTTATTGTATATCAGAATTGGTTATTTTATTATTGTATTAGAACCAAGCTTATACCGGCCTATTAATTTTTTCTGATGTTTGGCCGTCTCGTCTTATTATCCATGCTTTAGATGTTCATATTTAGACATGCGAGGGACAGAGGTTGGAGTCCGATATCGACAAGGGCAATTTAATTTTCTTGTATGAACTTGAGCAAGATCCATTTCTTATGATAAAGATCAGCTGAAGCTGCGACAAAGTTAGCCTAACCCTATCAAATAGATATCACAGCCACATATTTATTATTCTTGGCTCTATTCACATCGTATCTAATTTCATGACTTACGCAAGAGTTAAATACTGATCAACCTTAAAAACAACCAACGTGATACTATTTTTACTTGTTCGCTTTTGACATGACACATTCTTAAGAAATAATAAATAAATAAAAGGATAATTTTATTATATCAACGGTTAAATATAAGAAAGGGCAGTGTTTTGAGAAGTACATTCAGAAATGACTATAGTTAATATAAAGATAAATTTTAAAAAATTAAGTAATAAATTATGTCTTGATTTTCTAAATTGAACAAGTAAAAGTAATCCGAGGGATTACAAAGACGTAGACATTAATAGCAAACACATATAGTCACATAAATTTTGGTTTTTCCTGATTGACGGAGCTAGAATTTTTCATCAAAAGGGTTTCAAAATATGAAAAAGTAAATACACTAATTAACTAGCTTAAAGGGCTTCAACATCTATCACACATTTATAAAAAATATTTTTAACCATTTATAAATAATATTTTTTTCACTGAGGAGGTTTATCTAGCTAGTCTCAAGTTGACTCGGCCCCTGCTTTTCCCTCTAATATAGTAGTACTTACTCATACAATTAGTATCAAAGTCACCACAAAGGCAGATCAAGTTTGTGGTTGTAATTCTGTATGAATATAGTACTGTGTTGTTGTACATGTAAGGATTCTATAGTTTATATAGAATTATAATATAATCTATAATTTGTAAGGATTCTATAAAAAAAATTAAAAATCGTTTAAGTTAATAAGCTCAACTCTATGTTATAGTTCGTCCCTAGTACGGAATAGCATGTGGAGTGGAATAAATGTTAACAGTGGGTAGTGAGGGGAAGGATATGAGTGGGGGTAGTGAGGGGGAGGCCCCTACTCAGGAGGAAGGCGTGGAAGGCCATGCGCCTTATAAGTTATTTTTTTACATTGTTAATTGCGTTAAAAATTCATTTTTACATTGGTCCAAAGTACTATCATTTATACTCTGGACTCATTACTTCTAGGTGCAAATGCCGTGTCTACTCATGTATTACTTTTTAGCACGCTCAATCTACTGGTTGATAATGGAGGTACTAAAAACCATTGAGCAATATATATCTGTATATGAAGTACCGTATTAGAACAATTTATATATATTCATAGTTTGTTTTAGGAAACATGAAAACTCATAGATTATATGTTGGACAGGAGCAAAATCTGTGGATGAAGATTTGAAAGAGCAGAAATCAGGTGTTACAGGCTCCGTAAGATGCCAAGAATTAAGGCGTATATTAAGAGTCAAAAGTCATTTTTCACGAATTAAAGAAAAAATATTGTTTTAAATATTTAGTTAATCGAACGTGAAAAAATTAGAATAATTTGCCTACAAACCAAAAAAGTGAAATATTGCACACGCTACAAAATGCGGCTTAGACAAAGCCAAAAAAAAATGTATGATGTCGATAATAGTCCTCCAATAATAATAGAGATCAAAACTTTTGAGAAACTACTTCAACTTGACATATAGCCAATTCCCTATAAATGACCTTCCTCATTATCTTCAGCTCTAGTAACAAACTAAGAAAATCAATTGTCCTCTCATACATTATTCTGAGCTTTGCCTAACTAAAACTATAGTTAGAAGAGCTGAATTTTTTTTAAAAAAAAATCGGATCGATCTTATAGACTTCACCACGAGAAGCTATGGAAGTGGATAAGGTACATGCAAAAGAGAAACCCAAGTATGGAGGAATTAAGGCCATGCCTTTCATTATAGGTAAATAGATTCCGATTTAAAGTTGTACTGCTCATATTTAGTTTAGGCCTCTTATTTGAATTTGACTTGCAGGAAATGAAACCTTTGAGAAACTGGGGACGCTTGGAACCTCATCGAATCTTTTGGTTTACTTAACCACTGTCTTCCATATGAAGTCAATTAATGCTACTAACCTTGTTAATGTCTTCAATGGTACTTGCAATTTTGGTACTCTGCTTGGAGCGTTCTTATGTGACACTTATTTAGGTCGATACAAGACATTGGGAATCGCTTCTATATCTTCTTTCACGGTACAAAAAGAAAAAACTTAACATGCTTACATTATATGTTGCAATTCATGGTAAAAATTTGAATTTTTTTGTGTGTAAACAGGGGATGTTGTTTTTGACGCTAACAGCTGCAATCTCGAAACTGCATCCTCTTCAATGTGGAACTGAAGAAAATAGCATTTGCCTTGAACCAACTACAGGACAATTAGCTTTCTTACTATGTGGATTTGGTTTTCTAGTAGTAGGTGCTAGTGGTATTAGGCCATGCAATTTAGCTTTTGGGGCAGATCAATTCGATCCCAATACTGAATCAGGAAGAAGGGGAATTAACAGCTTCTTTAATTGGTACTACTTCACTTTCACTTTTGCCATGATGGTATCATTGACTGTCATCGTCTACATTCAGTCGAGTGTGAGTTGGGCTATAGGATTGGCTATTCCAACATTTCTAATGTTCTTGTCATGCGTTTTCTTCTTCATTGGTACCAAAATTTATGTCTATATTTTACCCGAGGGTAGTCCCTTGACAAGTATGGTGCAAGTGCTCGTAGCTGCAATAAAGAAAAGGCGCTTAAAGTTACCAGAACAACCACAGAATACCTTGTTCAATCATGTTTCCATCAAGAGTATCAACTCTGAACTTCCTTACACTGATCAATTTAGGTAATAATGAATGATCCTCTAGTCTACAATCATTTGACCTTTTTATTCGTATTTTTTTTTGTGGAGCTAAGACTAATAGAAGATAGAATTATGGTTCTACAGGTTCCTGAATAAAGCATCTATTTTGAGCCCCGAAGACAAAACAAACGAAGATGGATCAGCAGCCAATCCATGGAGACTTTGCAGCATCCAACAAGTGGAAGAAGTGAAATGTGTTGTAAGAGTATTTCCAATATGGACAGCAGGTTTGATATACTACGTTGTTCTAGTCCAAATGCAAACTTATGTAGTCTTTCAAACGCTGCAAAGCGACAGGAGCCTTTACAGTGCTAGTAAGTTCAAGATTCCAGCAGCATCTTACTCGGTCTTCTCCATGTTGAGTTTATCCATTTGGATACCTATCTATGACAGAATAATCGTTCCATTTCTCCGAAAGATCACCAAGAAAGAAGCTGGCATAACCGTCCTCCAAAAAATGGGGATTGGATTAGTAATTGCAGTTCTCACAATGCTAGTATCAGCTGTAGTGGAAACTCGACGAAGGGACATAGCACTTAGGCATCCAACACTAGGCATTGAACCAAGACGAGGCGGAATTTCAGCCATGTCTGCTAATTGGTTGATACCTCAACTAGCTCTTGCAGGTCTTTCTGAAGCATTCACTATCATAGCACAAGTTGAGTTTTTTTACAAACAATTCCCAGAAAACATGAGGAGCTTTGCAGGTTCATTCTTGTTTTGTGGATTTGCATTGGCTAATTACATGAGTAGCTTGTTGATAACAATAGTTCACAAGACAACAAGAATATCAGATACAGAGAATTGGTTAGCAGAGGATCTAAACAAGGGGAGATTGGATTATTTTTACTACTTGGTTGCTGCATTGGAGGTTTTAGATTTTGGCTACTTTCTAATATGTGCCAAATGGTACAAGTACAAAGGAACACAAAATGATCAAAAACTTGAAGTCTCCATGGATAAATTACAATCCACAAAACCTCTAGTTTGATTTAACATTTTCTATTCTCTTCTTCTTAATAAAAATACATATAAATTCAGCCATGGTAATGTGTATTTGATTCATGTGACACAAAATCGCACTCATGAGACTACAATCGGCAATACTTAATGATCAAACTAGTTTTTTGATTTTCATTTGATTTTCGGTACTTATATTGGATTTGATTAAATTATGGATCCATGTCGAGAAGTCTGATATTAGGGTAAAACGCTCTAACATAGGCGATTTTATACCCAATAAGACTCGAACCCAAATCATCTCATTATAGATGAAGGTGATAAGTATGGTATTTACATATTAGTTAATTTGTCTATTGGGGGTTATTTATGGAATTTTATGGCTATCAACTCTCGTATAAAATAATAGATAAATAATATACTTGTTGGTGATGTGAATGCTTCACTTTAAATATTTTGTCGTTGTTTGATATATAAGAATGTTTTGTCAAAATGTAGAATGTGTTAAATAAAAGCGTATAAATTTTGTAATAACTTAAAGTAACACGATGTTGTAAATCATGATCATATTTTACTTTCATGTGAACTTAGTTTCTTTTTTATGAACATTCAAAATAAAATTGATATTAGCAATTAGCATTAGATCAAACTGTATAGTATTATTCCAATTATGCCATAATTAGAAAAATTAATTCAAAAATATTTGTAATCAACTAATAGCGAAAAAAAAGGAACAATATTGTTAAAAAACAAAAAACAGCTCCTTTTTTTTTTTTTCCTGAAGGAGAAAAGTTCGACTTGTTTCTCTATAAATATCAAGTTCCTTTTTTCTCGTGGAAAAAGATATCTTAGTCTTGTGATTTAAGAAATTAATAGTAAAAGCTTAAAGAGGTTTTTGCATGAATTACCCATATTTCAGAATGATCTTAATTTAGTCCCCACTGCAAAATTAATAATAATAAAAAATTATGAGCTAAAAGTATCCTCATCTATTTCGCTAGACATAAGTTTTGGGAAAATTTTATTTTGTTTGATGTAAGTTTTATATGGATTAAATTATATGACACAAGTAATGCAATATCTAATTCACTCGGCATAAATTTAGAAAATTTATCTTATCCGACGTAAATTCTGTAGAATAAGTTATGCCTATTATGACATTACTTTGTGGGTTTGGATTGTGAAATTGAACTTATGCCTTTTTCATCATAAGTTTTGTAGAAACTAAGTTATGCCTCGTAACTTGTGGATTTTCTGAGCTGCACTTATGCCAATTGCCGGCATATCTCATTAACTTGATATGTGTTGTAAACCATACCTTGTGTTATATTATAATACCAAAATATAAATTAATATCTTATGATTTTGTTTTTGTTTTTTTGTTGTTAAGGATGTTTTTGATCACTTTTTTATTATTTAAAATGTTGAAGGAAAAAAAAAATCACAGATTTGAAAGACAAAATTAAAAGGAGAAAAAGACAAATATACCTCCGAACTATCATAAATGGTATGCAGATACCCTCCGTCACACTTTTGGGATATTGGTGCCCCTGCCGTCCAAAAACTAGAACATATATACCATTCACTCTAACGGAAGACTAAACAGGGACATGTGACGCAATCTTATTCGTCAATCCGATATTTAATAAATGTCGGGTCGATGGATAAGATTATAACACATATATGTCCGTTAGTATAAATGGTATATATGCTCTAGTTAATGGAAAATAAGGGCACCAATATCCAAAAAATATAACGGAGTGTATCTGCATACCATTTACGATAATTCGGAGGTATTTTTGTCCTTTTTCCCAATTAAAAATCACCCAAAATAGGAGCATTCGTGTGAATGACCCTAATCTCACCATGACGCATGCATGACCAAATACAGAAGCTAGGGCCCAATGACCCAAGATCCGAATAACCCAGGCCCAATAGTTAAGCTAGTCATCTTTCATCAGTATTTTTCTGAGATTTGTGTTCCAAATTTAATACTATTAGTAGTTTTAATTAATTAATTAGGGGAGTCCTTTTGTTATTCTTCATCATTTTATGTATGAGAAAGAATTAACCTAAATAACAATAAAAATAATAATTAAGTAATTGTTATTTAATCACTTAAACTAAACTTGATTGGTGAATCTGACCGACTATTTGACTAAAGATTCTTTCTAGAACGATTCCAGACAAAGCTAAACAGAAAATAACATTTTAAACATGAATACAAGAGCAATAAAGTACTGTTATCAATTTGGGACCACAACCTTAAATGAAGAAATAAGAGAACCCAATGCTACTTGAAATATCAAAAGTGCTACTTGCAAATTTTCAAATTAGTTGACTAATACTACTCCTTAATGAACTGTATTTAATAAATTGGATAATGGAACTTCTATGTACTTTTCTAAAGAATATTCAAATGATTTGTTTGTTGGGACAAATGTATTATTGTATTAAATCAGTTAGTATCATATAAACTATACCCCACATGCAATTTGTTGTGTCTCTACGTAAATATCCATACTCAAATTACTCAAACAAATATTTTGTGAAAAAATGAAAGTGAATTTTGGCAGTATAAACCTCTTAAGAAAAGAAGTAAAATATCATAATCAAACTTAGTTCAACTTCTAAGGTGGATGGACATTGTACAATCATTTACGTTATCAAGTTAAGATGACCTATATTTAACAACCTATTAATTTAAATTTGGTAACCTAAAAAATGTTGTTATAATGACTTGCTATAATCGATGAAAAATACACTAACCATTTATAAGAAATATTTCACACTATCAATTGATATAAGTTAAATCCTTAAATGTTATGAAAAGACAAAATTGCATCGACCTACAAACTTACACAGACCTAAAAAAGAAATAATCTGCTATGGACATAGATCCAGAACTTGTCCAGAAGAAAAAAGAACTAAGACGCAACCTTATGTGTGCTGCATGAGTTGAACTAAGAATTAAACTCCTATTTTCTTTCCTACTGAACATATTCTTAGTTTGATACGCAAGATAATGTGAATATTCTAGAATTCAGTAATATCGATAATAAAAATAATATATTTAGTAAATATTTTAGAATTAAGTTTGAAATTAGATTTATATTGTACTTTTAACTATTTACAATATAAATTTTATGGGACCATTTAAGAAAAATTACATATATACACAACTTAATATATTATAATCTCTAAAATTCTTGACCATTTAAGAAAAGAAGTAAAATATCATAATCAAACTTAGTTTAACTTCTAAGGTGGACGTTGTACAATCATTTACATTATCAGGTTTGAGATGACTTATAACAACTTGTTAGAGAAAAAAGCCAAAATAGTCTCTTATTTATGGGTTAAGATTTAAAGTCATTCTTGAATTTTCACATGAAACACTAATAGTCCCTTGTGTTGGCAATATTTGTGCAGTTTTGCTCCTCCCACAATTTTTTTGCTATTTTTTAATGTTGATTTTGTCCACAATTTATATATGGAATGTTCAATCATCTTTTTATATATTTAATAGAAATAATAATTCCATGTGAGAAGAAGAACACCTAGTTCTGTTCAGTAGAAATACTATTGCAACTAAACTAAGTATACATTTACACATGACGTTGTAAGAAAAGAAAATTTTGAACTATTGCACGTAAAATCAACGTGATAAACCTCTTGAATTTAGCTGCAATAATATTTCTACGGAACAGAACAAGGTGTTCTTCTTCTCACATTCTCTCACATGGAGTTATTATTTATGCTAAATATATTTAAAAAGACGATTAAACATTCTATAAATAAAATTGTGAATGAAATCAATGTTAAAAAATAGGCAAAAACTTGAGGAAGGACCAAAAGTGCATCAATATTGCAAACATGAGGAATTATTAGTGCTAGATATGAAATTTCAAGGATGACTTTGAATCTTAAACCAAAGATAAAAGGACTATTTTGAGTTTTTTGGTAACCTAAGAATATTGTAATACTGACTTGCTATAACTGATTAAAAATACACTAACCGTTTAAGAAATATTTCACCTTATCAATTGGAATAAGTTAAATTCTTAAACATTATGAAAAGACAAACTGCATCAACCTACGAACTTACACGGATCTAAAGAAGGATATTATGGACGAAGGAGAAAATTATCCGTAATTCGTTGTCTATTTAGAGATTATAACTGTAATGAAAATATTAGAGGCTATATTTGTAATGGAAATATCATATGGAGAAGGAGTCCGGGCCGGCTGGTTGAGACCGACTTCTTTATTTGTTGGGGAGCTACTTTCAAATAAATCTGTCGCATTACAACCTTGCTTCCCACTATAATTGTTATTGTAGCATGCGTGTGGCGCACCCCAAAGGACCATGCAACTTGACATCATCTCCACTGTTATTGTAGCACGTGTGTGGCCCAGCCCATAGGGCCATGCGGACTTGACATCATCCCCACTGTTATTGTAACATGTGTGTGGCCGCATGACCCTATGCCCACTGTTATTGTAGCACGTGTGTGGCCCAGCCCATAGGGCCATGCAGACTTGACATCATCCCCACTGTTATTGTAGCACATGTTTGGCCTAGCCCATAGGGCCATGCAGACTTGACATCATCCTCACTGTTATTGTAGCACGTGTGTAGCCCAGCCCATAGGGTCATGCAGACTTGACATCATCCCAGTGTTATTGTAGCACGTGTGGCCAGCCCATAGGGCCATGAGGACTTGACATCATCCCCACTTTCCTCAGTACATCACTGGAGGTCCTTCATGAACTCGCTATAGACATGGGATCCAAAACTTGTGAAATTAGGTCTTAGGCCTAACTCACACCTGAAAAGGTGGCTCAAATGGAGAAGGATTGCCAGAGCCTTATAAGGAGTCAATCCATCTCATTAACCACCAATGTGGGACTTTTGCGTTCTTTGACACCCTACCTCACGCTCAGTGCTTAGCATCTGATGCCTCTGATACCATGTTAAATAAGGTGTTTGGCATAACTCACACCCCAAAAGCTAGCTCAAAGCTATGAGGATTGCCCAATTCTTATAAGGAATCAACACATCTCATTAACCACCAATGTGGGACTTTTGTCATTCTTTAACAGAACTTGTCCAGAAGAATAAAACACTAAGACGCAACCTTATCTATGCTAGCTGCATGAGTTGGTGAATTAATTATAAACTCACTTATTTTTTTGAAAATACTTTCTTTCCTATTGAACATATCCTTCGTTTTATACAGAAAGATAAAGTTAATATTCTAGGATTCAGCAACAACAACACATCCAGTAAATATTTTAGAATTAAGTTTGGAATTAAACTTATACAACAATTAAATTTATACTTTCGATCAAATACAATGCAAATTTTATGGGATAATTTTATCTACTAACCAAACGCAAAACGACAACCAAAGTGATTTCCAGTCAGGGCCGGCTCTATGCATACTTTAACAAGGCATTGGCCTTAGGCCCCCAATTTTAGGGGGCCTCAATTTTTTATCAATAATAAATTATGTGTTAATTTTTATAGAAAAAACATTGATTATTTATGATAAAAGTTATATATTTAAAATTATTATTTTATTCTCTTTAAACCTATTCAAATGAAAGAAATCAAGAAAATATTGTTTTATTCTCTTACACTTTCTCCCACTAATACTCACATTATTTTATTCTTTTAAACTCCTTTTACACTCTTTTCATTAAATTTTTGATAAGTTAGAGTAATATTCTGTCAAAAATATCAATCAATAGTCGAAAAATGCTGAACAAAGTGAATTGTAAATTATTTTCCATTTCTTCTTAGATTTCCAAGCATTACAACAAGCATAGTAAAATGTAGAGTATAGCAAACTATCAACTTCTTGAATCAAATCTATGGTTCTAACTCTTATAGTTATTTGAAATTTGTCAACTTATTACTTATAGAACTATGTTAACAATTCATATAATGATTGCCCTAGTAAAATGATATTTTTCAACGTTGAATTGATAAAATATTATCTAAAACTAATAATTGAAAAAGAAATCGAATAAATTATTTATAAAAAATATATATCAAGTAATACTTTGCATTTTAAAATGTCAGAAAAATAAATTTTAAATAAATGCATGTGAAATTTATTTAGATTTTAGGCCTCTTAGTAAGATATCGCTTTAGGCCTCCGATTGCGTTGAGCCGCCCCTGTTTCCAGTCTAGGCATTTTGTGTGTCCCTAGTCTGATTTAGATGTTCACTCGAGACCACATTAGGGACTTTATTGGTATAAGTGGATCTGCCAATCACTCCCTTAATTATTTACAGCCAAGATGGTGGAGATATGTGTATCACTGACGTCTTTGACACGGATTAAATGGAGAAAGAAAGTTAACAAATAGCATTTGATTTCCTCACGTAACTGACTGTTCAGGTAGAAAAAGAAAATAATTGATAGTTAAATCGTAAAATTCAGAAAAAAATAATAATAGTTTAATATGTTTTTAAGATTAACTCTCTGATTTACCATCACTATTCAACTTAAGTGGTATCGATCTAGGGAAGTATAAAGTTTTAAATAAAATATAATCCATCCACATACAAAAAAGATAAAATTTGTGTAGCAATATCTTTGTATATATCAAGTTGACATCCTTCAATAAAGGGTGTATCTATCAGCATCGTCCCCACTTCTTTCATTATCTTTAGAGAAATCATTGAGCACGGGTTGACTACACGTCTTTGAATTACTTTAATTTAAACTTTACATCTATCATTAGTACAAGTTAAAATAGTTGTTGTTTGATTAGAATTTATAGTATATTATGTATAAACCCACAAGATTCACCCTTATTTCTAAAAAAAATAAAATTATTTCCATCTCAAAATAAGTGTCACCTCGGCAACATCAAATTATCTCCAAATAAGTGTTTATTTTAGTTATTCAAGACAAATTTTTATATGTTTTTCCAAGTATAGTACTGTTATACTTCATCTTCTTAATCGTGTTCAATTTTTCAAGAGATATTTATTAAATAGAGATGGTTTAGTAAACTACACATTATAATTTAATGATTCTTTAATGAACATGATTTTTACTAAGATCACACTTATTTTGAGACGAAGAGAGTATAACGTATGACAAAGTAAGTGCCTTTAGAGCTAGATCTGAGGAAAAGTAGCAGAAATAAAGTAGGATTGTGGTTGGTTAAAAAGAACCAGTTTTTATTTATCTGTACCTGCTGCTACTTTATGCTCCATTTCAGCTTCCCGAGGAGTATATAAAGCAGCAAGGAGAGAGTTAAAAATAGGATAGAAGCCATGGAAAAGAAAACAACAAGTTTTAGAGATGAGGATACTGAAAAAGAGCCTGAAATTAACTACAGAGGAGTGAAAGCCATGCCATTTATCATTGGTAAGCAATTTCCTTGTTTCTAGCTATCTTGCTGTTTTAATAAGTTACTACTAAGTTAAACAATTGACATCATGAGTTGCTTCATATTTTGTTTATAGGAAATGAAACCTTTGAGAAACTTGGAGCAATTGGGACACTGTCCAACTTGTTGATATACCTCACATCAGTTTTCAACTTGAAGCATATCTCAGCTGTTACTTTGATCAATGTTTTCAATGGAACCACAAATTTCGCCACTTTGCTTGGAGCTTTCTTATCGGATACTTACTTTGGTCGTTACAAAACATTGGGATTTTCATCCATTACTTCATTTCTGGTACTAATTATAACAATTCTTGAAAGGTTGATCAAGTGAAAGAAAATTAATCTTGAAAAACTGATTTTGTTGTTTCTTATTTGTAGGGGTTGTTTGTGATAGCATTAACAGCAGTATTCAAGAAATTGCATCCTCCTCACTGTGAATCCAAAGATATCAGCCAATGTATAGGACCAACAGGATGGCAAATGGCATTCTTGTTGAGTGGATTCGGGCTACTGATTATAGGAGCAGCTGGAATTAGGCCATGTAACTTAGCCTTTGGTGCAGACCAATTCAATCCCAATACAGAGTCTGGTAAAAGGGGTATCAATAGTTTTTTTAATTGGTACTTTTTCACCTTAACATTTGCACAAATGGTGTCAGTGACACTCGTGGTTTACGTGCAATCAGACATAAGCTGGTCCATCGGATTAGCCATTCCTGCAATCTTCATGTTGATTTCGTGTTTCCTCTTCTTTGGTGGCACTAAAATTTATGTCAAAGTGAAACCAGAGGGAAGTCCCTTGACAAGTATAGCACAGGTCCTGGTTGTTTCTATCAAGAAAAGAAGGCTAAAATTACCAGACCAACCTTGGCAATCACTGTTCAATTACACTCCTCTCAAGTCCATCAATTCCAAGCTTCCTTACACTCATCAATTCAGGTAACAGAAAGGATCAAATCTATGCAAAATTTAGTACTATTATTGTTTTTATTAATAGTTAATTTGACTCAATCTCTTGCATGCTCATTGGATTGACACAGAGTAACTGTCATTCCTCATGTAGTATGTTCTTGAATATTCAGCATCGCACATGTTAGGACACTATGCATAGTGCATGTTCATTAGGTATAACTAATCTTCATAGTGTCTGCTATATGACTCCATTAATTTAATTAGTAATTTATGGATTTGGTTTACATACCTGTCAAACTAGCTAAATTATACCTACATTGTAACTTGATTTATTATTTATATTAGTGCAGTTAAGCTTTTCCTAGATATGACAATCAACTTTAAAACTGTGATCTTGGCCTGAAAATTAAATATGACAACTATTATACCTGCTTGTCAGCATGTTAATAAGGATGGAATTAAAAAAAAGCATGAATTGTCAACATTTTATTATACCTGTTTTCTTTAGTTAGTTTCATGTTTCATTTTACATGACTTACCAGAATCAATTGTCACTCAAACCACAACTTTTTTATATACAGAATTATTTTAATCTCCTCTCTTTTTTGGAAGTGAAATAGTATAAATTGTTTAACCTGTAGTTCCCTGAAATGACCTTGGATCATTTTGTTAAGACCGAAATAATTAGGTGTCATCCAGAAGCTAACAAAGCAAACCTTGAAAGACCATGAGTAAGAAAACAAACGAGAAATATACCAAAAGAGACAAACATTTAACGTGGTTCGGTCAATCGAACCTATGTCCACAATTTACTACATAAATGTGACAGTACAAAATATCGAAAGAAATAACCTCACACAATTCACTCGGAATACAAAGAGGTGCACACAAGTATTAACGTAACACCTGTGTCTCACAAATTCTCCTCCTACACACGATTTTTATGAAGCTCTAAAACCACATTGTGAATGCTACCAAATTAGAAGGAATGAACCTTTTCTAGCCAAATATGGAGAATTTTGTGCTTACCTTATCTTTGTCATCTCCATTTTAGCTGACTTAGTGTGAAAACATGGTGTAGTGTTGGTGCCAATTTTCAACTATCCACTATTCACATAAGGTAGTGGTTCTCACTATCATTTAAACCAATATGTGCATCACATGGTAGGCCCTTGTATTCACAGGTGTCAGATTAGAAAGAGAAAAATGACCTTAGCCTAAAAGATATTTCATGATATTGGGTGCATGCACTAGGAAGTTGGTCAATGTCTTAATGGTAAAGCACATGTCATATGCTCTATAGAAAAGCCATATTAGCTGACCTAATTTAATCATTAATAGTAGATATAGTTTTTTTTTTTTGTTCTCTGTGTTTCAATTTGTTTGTTTTACTTTCTTTGTTTAGTTTGTTTCAAAGAATATGTCTCTTTACAAATGACATGTTTAAGATCATAGGATTAAAAAACATTCTGATATATTCAATACCTAACTGTTTAAATAAACTATGATACAAGGTTTCTTGACAAGGCTGCAATAGTAACACCAGAAGACCAAATCAAGTCAGATGGATCAGTAGTAAATCCATGGAACCTATGCAGTGTGCAGCAAGTGCAAGAAGCTAAATGTGTTATAAGAGTAATTCCTATTTGGGCTGCAGCAATTATATATCATGTTGCAATAGTTGAACAGCAACAATTTGTTGTCTACCAAGCTCTTCAATCAAACAGACATCTTGGCACCAGCAACTTCCAAATTCCAGCAGCAACTTACACTATTTTCTCCATGTTAAGTCTCACTCTCTGGATACCCATATATGACCGTATAGTCGTTCCATTACTCCGAAGAATCACTGGAAAAGAAGGTGGTATAACAATCCTTCAAAGAATGGGATTTGGCATATTCCTCACAGTTCTATCATCCCTCGTATCTGCATTCATCGAGAAACGAAGGAGAAACCTAGTTTTCACAAATCCAGCATTAGGGCTACATGCAGAAAGAGGATTGGTTTCTTCCATGTCAGCTTTATGGTTGGTGCCTCAGTTATCCTTAGCAGGACTTGCAGAGGCATTTTGCGCAATTGGACAAGTGGAGTTCTACTACAAACAGTTCCCGGAAAATATGAGAAGCATAGCAGGGTCTTTCCTCTTCTTGGGAATGGCTGCTTCAAGTTACTTGAACAGTTTATTGATCTATATTGTGCACAACACAACAGGAAAGGCGAAAACAGGCAATTGGCTACCGGAAGACCTTAACAAGGGGAAATTGGATTACTTCTATTTCTTGATTACAGCGCTGGGAATCATGAATGTTGTCTATTTCATAATATGTGCTAGGTGGTACAAGTACAAGGGAAGTGGTGACACCAGCTCCGTAGAATTGGAAATGGAAAGGAAAAATGTCGAGAAACACTTTGTTTGACATTTTTATTAAGGATTAAACCAAATGATCGAATAGTATCTTATACCAATTTTTAGCAGCCATTTCACATTTGGGTTGAAAGATGTTGTAATAGCAAAGTTAAAACGAATTCGCGCTCCCTCCTTAAATGGCAAGATGCAGTGTATCGACTATCCAAGTCATATTAATAGTATTAGCAGCAGCTTTTAGCCATAACTCATTTGGAATTCTCCAACTGATATAATATTTATGAAATAATTTCTCAAACTACTCACTTTTTGTTTCACCTTCTAATGATAAAAGTTAAGTTTACTCTAAGCACTTATTATTCTTTACAAGTCATATTTAAGCATATGTTTATACACATTTCAAGTATTCAAGATGAAGAATTGTTTTCTTCATGGCTACAAATTGATGTGACGAATATATCAAATTCACATTCAAGATTAAACTTTGAGCCCTTGAAAATTAAAATACAAATGAATCAAACTCAAGAAAGAGCTATCAAATCTATGAGCCAATATGTCAGAAAAGACAAGATGATATAAACTAATTTCTTAGATGGTTACTCAACTTTTAACTTTTATTCAGAAAGTTGATCAATTTTAGTTTCCAACACAAAAGTCATTCAAATAATGATAGTTATCTCGTCAATCAACTTTAATTTGTAAAAAAAAAAGTCAACCAGCTATTGTTATTTCACCTATAAAATCGATCAACTATATATTATCATTTCATCTACAAAATCACTCAACCAATTATCTTGATGATATTTCCAATTTATATTGTTGACGTGAAAGTTTTTTAAGGAAAAAAGAAGGGATTCATTCTGGTAAAATAAAAGGAGAATCATTATGATGATTAATTAATTAAAACAAATAGCCTTTTATTTTTAATACTCTGGCTTGAAAAAATTTCCACTTCAGTAGTATCAGCCAAAAATATCGCTTGAATTGGGCGCTGAGTGACTTAGTAACTGAAATGACAATAATTGAGGGATTTTTTTTATTTACAAAAATGAAATTGAGTTACTTTTTAAGATAATTAACATTTGTTGAATGATTTTCTTAAATAATTGCCCATAATTGAGTGACTTTTGTTTTTAAAAAAATAAAATTAAATGACTTTTTGAAATAATAATCCTTAGAAACTCTAGAGAATGTACCATACATTAATTGTACTTTGGAATTTAATACTGTACAATTTGTTAGTACTATATTTTTTTTCAATCACGAAACTTATTACTTGCGTCAAGATTATTTCTTCTTCACTTCTTCACTAGAATATATATATAACTTCCTCACCATCTCACAAAACTCCCTGCAATAAGAAGAAATTAAATGATAAGTTACCTCATTTTCAATTCTAAGTTCGAGTCATTAAAAGAGCAAAGAGACTAACGGCCACGGGTAATCCCCCACAAGCATCATGTCACCCTCATCATCCATGTACACAAGTTGCCATTTGATTCGAGGGCTAAGTTCTCCCTTGATATCAAATATCTCTTCAATTACACTGATAAGTTCATCATAACCACTTAATACAGTCAAGTCAACTGATCGTCCAACAGCAACCCCTTGCATATGCACCTAATTCACATGATCATTCTATGGTAAGTAAGCTCAATATCTTAAGGTACTGCGTTAATAAATTGTATATCTTTATATTCTTTTTTATAAATAATATTTGTAAGTACATGCTATTATTTTTAGCTAACTATTTTTAATATAATTACTTCACATGTATGGACAATCTTTTTATGTCGAGCATGAATTATTTTTGTAAAATTTTAAATAATGGATCATTATCTACAAAATATTAACTTATGAGTCAAGTTTTTCATTTGAAATTACAATTTGAAGTTCTACTTTTTTGAAAAAAATTGACATTTGAAATGAAATTGAAGATGAAAATTTCATAAACAAAAGCTAATTTCAAATCAAAACTTGAAATTGAGGTCTCAAATCCTATGCCATAAACAAGTATTCCCTCTGACTCAATTTATGTGGCGTTTCAAGATTAAAACAATGTCAATTTTCCAACAAACAAAAAAATCATCATATACACATGAGAAGAATTGCAACTATTCGTGTAAGTTTTAAATGTTCAAAATATAATTCAATCTGGATTTACACTTTAGTCAAACAAACTAAAGACATTTTGTGCACCTTAAAGAGAGAGAATAACTAACATAAAATCATTTTGTGTACCTTAATGCGACTTCTTGAAGAAGTGAAGTCGTTGGGTAATTGGACTCGTTCCTTTGCTTTTGAAACATTAATCTGGTCCTCGTCAATTTGTTTATAACTAATCCTGGAACATGCACTTGATACAGATACAGATACAGACACACTCAAATCATCATTACTATAACCTACAGCAGCAGCCGTCCACTGGTGCGGCTGCTGCTGTTGGGCGTCTGAACTCGGCAAAAGCGA
>NW_006239634.1:37568-52897 GCF_000226075.1 Solanum tuberosum | reverse complement strand
CTGGTGCGGCTGCTGCTGTTGGTCGTCTGAACTCGTCAAAGGCGACGAGGCAATGTTGGGATCTGACAACAAGCTTTGTGAAACATCAGAAGTCGGGCAGATTATTGCATCAGTATTTGAATGAAAAGAATCATCTTCTTCCATTATTTTATCCACACATAACACTTCCTTTCAGTTTTTCCCTTAAATAAATTGTTGGAGAAGATTTCGCCGAAAATTACATCTCTCAACTATCGAATTAAAAATGACAAATGAATTGACCACCCTTTTTTTTTTGTCTTTTCTAAATGGTAGGATGGATGAACGCCAGTTGGCTATTCAGTCTTTTTTTTTTTTTTTTTAATGATTCTAATGCAGTAGTTAGTATCTTCTGCTCCGTGGTTTTTCTACAATTACTAAACATATTGTAATGATCGTATAAAAGTATGAAAAAGAGTGGTACTTTCTTCCAATGGCAAAAGATTGAAATAACCTAATTCTGGAATTATAAAAAAAAAAAAAACTACGTTTTTTTCCCACAACCACTCACCCACGGTGTAATAAATCGCACTAGGCAAGCCTAGGCTCTACTCAGAACGCATTGATAGTTAGAAGTGTGTGGAAGAGCTTATTGTCGTACTAGTAGTATTATATGAAGTGAAGAAATTGAAGGGGGAAAGTACAACATAATGTAGATGTGAAACGACAAAATATAATGAGAAAAAAGGTTTTACGAATATAGAAAACGAGTGCTAGCGTAACTTCATGTTCACCATTCTGAGTCACTACAACATGTACAAGAGCTATGGGATATGAAGGCTCCAGGAAACAGCAAAATAACAACTTCAAAAATATTACTCCCCTAATCTAACTACCTATGAAGATGTTGTTTCAAGGGTAAACTCAGTATAGCATTTTGATGTCTTCGCTCTCATCACAACACCAACAGTTTGATTACAACTTCACGCGGTCCCTTTAAACGGTGTATGACTGCTGAATTGTCTCAATGTCGAGACCCTTCAACTTCACCACTGATTCAACATGACCTTTCAGTGTATGCAACTCACGTAGCCTACAATTGAAAAATTCAGCTTTGAGGTTTTAGAATACCATTCAGCATTAGCTAAGATTAAGCAATAACTGCAGATGCCATTATCTAAAATGGTAATGTGCGTAATGCCAGCAAATGCAAGTTCCGGTTCACATTCAACTACAATTTATCGCTCAAGGGAAATGAGAATTAACTGATCCATTATGCTCCTGATGACAAAAAGAGACCATTTCAAATGACACACTAACCTAGCAATTTCAGCTCTCCTCTTCGCTTCCTCAGCCAACTGGTTAAGCTCATTGAAATTGGTAGTTTCGCTAAATATTTTGGGGTCTGGAACTTGGAGCCCATGAAGGGTTCTCTGTGCATGTGCCCATTGAAGCTCGCGCAGTTCTTTTCCAAAATCCTTCTTCCGGGTGAAAGCAATCTATGAGAAAAAAACAATAAAGAAACCATCAAATACCAATAAGATAATAATAGATATAGGAGTGGGAATGATTCTTAAGTATCTCTTTGTTCTTCCCAATTCATACCCTTTGCTCAAGAACAAGATCCCAGGCCTTCCCACTGAGAGCATAACGGATGAGGAACTTGATCAAATCTAGTGGGATATAGGTAACAATATTGTAAAGCCAGATAACTCCAGCCCAACCCCAGCCAATTCCTTCAATTGCAGCAAAGCTCCAATTTGCATAAACAGCAATCAAGGTGGCAACCTGTGCATATTTAGTTCCCAATTATTAGATGATCCATGAAGTTAGGGAAACTTTGAGAGAATGATAAAACACCAGATGGCTCACCAGTTGAGCAACGAAAAAGGCAAACACTAGCAACAACCCAGGACGCTCCACAAACGACCAACTTCGAGATCTTGTAACGAATATCAGGGCCTGACTGATAGTGCTTACTTGAAGGTATATCGCAGATGCGAGCTTCCTAAAATCATCAGTTGCTGTTTTCTCAAGTGTTGATACCCCAAATACTCGCTAGAAATTCACCGAATTAAGTTAGATATTAAACTAAGAGTTGCCAAACATTAATGTCCTACTTCAACATCTAAATACTACAAACAACAAATACAAGATTTTGTTTATCACAAGGAAAAAGAACACAAGCACAGGTGAGACCAAAGATTTATGTTATTGTTTGTAAGATGAAAAAGGCCAGTAAATGTGTAGTTGTACGCCTGCAGATTGCTTTTAATATATCCTTCATACACTTGGTTAAATTAGACTGGAGATATATTGTCTATTTCCATATACTAAAAAGATCATCGGCATCTGTTTTATATAAATGTGTCCGTTCTTAAACTAAAAGGGCAACTAAATTTGGAGCAGTCAGCAATTGGGAGGCCTCAATCACACCATCCTTGACAGAAATTTTAATGTATTGGATATACAGGTGGGCTCACCGGGAAGAAATTTGTTTTGTATGCCGCCCAAAAGAAAATGACCGTCATCATTGCCAAGTAGCCACCAAGAATAACTCCAGTAGTAAAAATCTCAGCCAGTTTCCAGCTATCAGGCAAAGGAGATGGTTTGACCCTATCCTTCGATATCGTCATAATGGTACCTGATATTGTCAGTGTTTGGTGGTTAGATGTCAGCAACACTGAGTAAGGACTTGAGCAGAAACGAAAAATGATACTTGCATGAGTATTAAACCAGAGAGGTGCTGCACACATTGAAAAACTCAACCACAACAAAATTAGGCTAATAATATTTCAGTTTTGAACTTATCCTACACTTTTAATATTATCCTCCATTAGAGGTCGATATGGTGGACTTTAAATGCTCAAGTATCAGATATATTTCTATTGGTGAAAAGACTAACCATCATTAAGAATTGCAATGATAAGCACCATGAAAGGCGGAAAGTCAAACTTCCAGATCAGAGCCAGAAGCATAAAACCAAGCTGTGACATTGAATAAAAGAAACAGGTGAAAAAAGTACAAGATGCATTTGATCCTGAAACATAAGATAGACAAGATAAAAGAATGAAGCAGTTGCAAATAACTTACCACAATACGGATTGTGATGGAAACAGCATATATCTGCCAATGAAAAATATACACATTCATGAGTTATCTATATCATAGCTCAGCGACAGGTTAAGAACAGTAAACTCATTTAAGAATTCAAGGAATAGTCCTTGAAGTAATTTTTTTATCTTACACTACTGAAACAACCCCAAAAAGAAAAAAGAATACCGTGTAATTTTTCATCCTTTGAAAGATTGCTCGACTGGTCAAAACAGCACTAATGATGACACTAAGACCAGGTTCAGTAAGGACAATATCAGAAGCACTGCGAGCCGCATCAGTGGCATCGTCAACAGCAATCCCAATATCAGCTTTCTTTAGAGCAGGAGCATCATTGACTCCATCACCAGTCATACCACAGATATGTTTCCTAGCTTGCAAGCGCTTTACTATCTCATATTTGTGCTCTATATAAATTACCACAACAAGGTATCAGCAAAGGCCAATTGTTTTTTATAACCAAAGTTCTATACATAAAGCACAACTACATAAGCAAAAGAGTCATTTAAAAAATAAATACCAGGGAAAACACCAGCAAAACCATCGGCCTTCTCTATAAGTTCATCAATTGGCAAAGCAGCGATTGATTCATCCTTCGTCTGTCCCAACAGAGCAGATGAAGGATACATATTTGTACCCATTCCCAGGCGGCGCCCAGTTTCTTTTCCAATTGCCAATTGATCTCCTGGAAAAGTACAAATCACGCTAAACTTTTAAGTGATACACTAAGATTCACAACCTCTTCCAAATATTTAAATCTCAGAATTTCTACAATGGAAAGCAATATAAGAAAATACAGGCTGATGTCCAAATTAAGATGAAATGGCAAGATACAGGTAGATCATGACAACTTCAAGCAGCCACAGACAGAGTAGTGCCTACTCCATCAATCCAACTCTTACCCATTGTCCTCCTCACCCAAAATAGGATAATATAAAAAGAAAAGAAAAAGGACAGCATTTAACTCCCAAGGCAGAATCAAGAGTAGTATCCATAGATCCAACTTTGCCAATCATGACCAAGGATTCACAGAAGAGTTCATTACCATCTTTCAGAATTTTCGTCTCACCCAATACACTATTTTCTCTAACACTCTCTCTAGACCCAGGGGAAGGGCAGTAAGAATCATAGCCGTCAAATGAGTTGCCAACACAATATGCATACAATTTGCTGAAAACATCTCAACACATTGAATGGAACTGTCTAATAGTATGAGAAACCACATGATACCTGTGATCATTTTGACATTTACTCCAAGGTTTAAAGCCCTCCTTATAGTCTCAGCACTGTCGTGCCTAGGTGGATCAAACAAAGGGAGGAGAGCAATGAACTGCCATGGCCCCCCAGCGCTCTCCTTTCTTCCCTCCGGAACTTCCTGCATTGAAAATTAGAAGGCATGCATAATCAAACAGATAAAACCTTTTGTTTGCAAAAAGCATAGGTTGTGGGCGCAAAGAGAATTGATCACTAGTCTCCTCTACTGCAGGCATTCCATTATAACCCAAAACTGTGGATTTGGTCCATTCAACTTATATATATCTGGCAATGATAAAAGAAAATAAAAATACCTGATATGCCACACCAAGCGACCGCAAGCCCCGCTCAGCAAACTTATCAATCACTGTATGAACTCTACGCTCTATGTCTGACTTGTTGTGTGCAAGATTAAGAATCTGAATAAATATTGCAGCTGTGGATTAGAAAATGTAAACAAAGGTAAAAACAGCAAAGGAGGGCAGCACTGTGTGATAACTAAAGTACCTGCTCCGGTGCACCTTTGCTGACCCTATGCATTTTTCCCTCACCATCAAGATAAGTAAGTGCTGTTCGTTTATCAGTTGGATTGAAAGGAAGGAAGTGTATTTCACGAATGCCAGCACGTGCCTATATTAATGGCAACGCTTAGAGAAATTTCCCAGCTGGAGTGCACACATTAATCATAAGGTCAGACAGCAGTAAAGTTACCTCCTGTGGATCAGCCAACATCCCAACAATAGCAGTATCAATCGCATCCTGGTTCTCAATTCGAGAGGCTCGAGCTGCCATTAGAACTACAGTGTCTGCATCAATTCCTTTGGCAAATACCTGAACAATTAACAAGAACAAACAAAAAAAGAGAACCACAGTTCTACTAGTGGAACAAGTGTACAATACGAGTAATCACGCATTGAATTGAACTCTTTTATTCTCACCTCAATAAGGGCTTTATCAACAGTCAGCTTGTTCAATGTTAGGGTTCCCGTCTTGTCGCTGCACAAAACATCCATGCCAGCCATCTCCTCTATAGCTGTCATTCTTTTCGTAATGGCCCCCTGTATAGTTAAAAAATGATCAAATAAGCATTCATAGCAGAAGGGCCTCAGAACAGTAGCTCAAAAACTCGAGCTGGTGAATATTAACAAACCTGTTGAGCAAGACGATGAGAACCGATTGCCATCGTGACCGAGAGAACAGTTGGCATAGCAATTGGAATCCCACCAATGAGAAGCACCAGAAGATTGTCTATCCCAGGACGGTATTTGCGATGTTGGATAGGGTACATCACAATAATCTCTATTATCATCCCTACTGCAATTGAACAGATGCAGAAGTTCCCTATAGCAGTCAAAACCTGACGATAGCCATACATAAATTTGTAATGTAAGATTTCATAAAAGTCAGATACATTAATCCAGATCATTGCATCAAATAGCAGAGTAAAGAGTCTACTTGCCTTCTGAAAGTGTCCCACTTGGTTTGTACTGTCAACAAGGTGAGCTGCCTTCCCAAAAAAGGTATGAACCCCTGTAGCAATCACAACAGCTTCTATCTCTCCCTGCTTACACGTGGAGCCAGAGTAAACACCATCTCCAGGACCTTTTGTTACAGGAAGAGATTCACCGGTCAAAGCAGACTGTAAGTTGAGAGACAAGTATAGTGGCATTGTCAGAAAAATGGTAGATTGAATGCAGATACTCCATGTAATCATAAAATTTAATCACCTGATCAATTTTGAGTGGATCACCCTCTAGAAGACGAGCATCAGCTGGAATGATATCTCCCAGTTTAATACTGATTATGTCCCCAGGCACAAGAACAGCAGCATCTTCCTCGTCCCATTTTCCATCTCGAAGAACCTCCATAAAGACAAGTGCAAACATTCAAACAATTCAGTACAAAACACTAACAAGATATAATCATGGATTTCTGTTTGTGAGACAACAAGGTCTATTTGCAGTCAAATGGCAACAGGAGAAGATAAGGTCTACTACCTTGGCTTTTGGAGCAAGTCGAGCCATTAGTGCAGCTGCTGCATTGCCAGCATTGTTCTCCTCGATAAAACTGATTGTTGAGTTGATTATGAGCAATGTGATGATACCCACAAAATCCTGCCAGTCCGGTGGCTTTCCCTAGAAGAGTCCACATATTCTTGCACTGAGTTTACAGAAACCAGCAAAAGAATCAAATAGAATGGTAATTCAGAATGTGATTCTTACTCCTCCATTTGCAAGAGCAATTGCCATGATAGCAGCAGCCTCCATAACCCATGAGAGAGGGTTCCACATAAATCCCAAAAATTTCAAGAATTTGCTCTCCTGTAATACACCACCAAAGAATTACTCGTACCTTCAACATCAGGCACAGTTCAGCTTTGATAGAGTCACCCCTTTTGTGCCCTGTAGGACGATTTCAAGGCATGGAACCAGGAAACAGCTTCTATGCTGCCCCACTCTCCCACTACCCCATACTAGGTAGGAACACTTATTTTTCTTCTCTTTTTTTTCGAAAATTGGGGATAAGGGAAGCAGAAATGGGGGAGGGGATATTACAAGGTGCGGAATCATGAAAGTTCAAGTAGCCAATCAAGTGAGCTACTAAGATTCCCCAGGTAGGAGCACTTCGTCCACAGGGTAAGCCTTTATTATAGTCCGTAAATCAAAAACCTTTTATTTATATTTAAGGAACTAAAGCTATCAATGAACAAATTGACATAAACACACTTCTATTTTCAGACTTAATGAAACTAACTCAAACTGAAGGACAAACTTAACAAAAAGAAAAAGAAAGTAAAAAACCCCATTAGCTGCCAGTGAAACAAGGAAGAGAAATTCAGGAGAAATAACTCAAGAAACGGAAAGGGTGGTAGCAGATTTACAGTAAAATTTAGCAAAAGATAAGTAAAAACACCTTCTTCTCCTCGAGCTTATTGTACCCAAAAATGGACAACCTTTCTTGAGCAGCAGTAGTAGTAAGTCCCTCTCTGGTACATCTCAGATTCTCAAAAACCTCCTCAATCGGTATATTTTCCTGCAAAAATAACCACACCCAACCATGAAAAAACTGTCAAGAAACAAAAATAGCACGAAAAATCCATTCTTGCAAAGCCTTACCAAATCAACAGTCTCCTTCAAGACAGCATCCAGAACTTCAGGCTTCTCCGCCATCTTCTTTAAACTTGTTTTTCCCCCTTTTGACAACAGTGTCTCAGATCAAAAACACCATAAATATAACTCAGTGAAGCAACAAAATTAGGTGAAGCAGAAGAAGAAAAGAGGAGAACCCACAATAAACAAGATTTCGTTTATCGAGAAAACAGGTAGGATTTTATAAACAGACAAAGGGTCACCAAAACTAGTAGTGGAGAGCAGTAAATAGTTACAAGAGAAAAAATACTTTGCATTTCTCCCACGTCCTACTGCAAATTTTCGTGTCATATTTTTTACGGGAAAAAGGATAAATATATCCAATTATCGTAAATGGTATGCAGATACATTGTTGTCTCTGCCATTCAAAAACTAGAGCATATATATCATTCACTCTAACGGAAGACTAAATAGGGACACGTGACACGCAATCTCATCCGTGTCCCTATTTAGTCTTTCGTTAGAGTAAAGGGCATATATGCTCTAGTTTTTTTATGGCAAGGGCACTAGTGTCCCAAAAGTATGACGAAGGTATCTACATACCATTTGCGATAGTTCATAGGTATATTTGTCCTTTCTCCTTTTTACAATAAAAAAAATGTGTGTAACTTCTAAAATTTGATTAATTAGGACGAAAAGAATAATTACTTCCGCTTAAATTATGATTTATATTGCAAAACTTCTTTTATTTATCTATTTTGTTCCTTAATTTTATGAGTTTCGCATCAACACCACATTTGTTACAAAACTTTATGATCTTCCTTAATCTTATTTTATTTGTTACACTATTTGATCTGGTTAAAATTTAACATATATAATTTTAGTTGTTATAGATTTAACATTTATTTTGATTTAAAAAAATGCAATCAAATTTTAGCTAAAATTATAAATTTAAAAATACTATAGCTAATCGAATGAAGTGTAACATCTTTTAAGTGTGGAAGAAATATAATTTCGAGAAGTGTCAAAATGTAAAATTAATGATTAAAAATAAAATTTGACTAAAAAAGATTCGAATCAAAGATTTAAGTGCATGTGAATATTTAAATTTCTTAAAGTTTTAAATAATATTTTATTATTGGTAGAGTTGTGCTAATTATGTCAAAATATTTCAAAATTAAATGAACTTGTTTTCTTCTTTTGCATTTTTTTCATCTACTTTCTAATAAAAAAAAAACAAGATACATCTTAAATCTTACGGAGCCGGCGGCACGCTTGTTCATGAGGCTCGAGCCGATTACTTTTTACTCTATCCGTATATTTTTTTCAAAATTCTGAAATAAATATGGTGGGCCAAATTTGATTTTTTTTGTTGATTGTGTAAGATTTTTGTTCATTAATGAAAAAAATGTGCTAATTGCAATTAGCACACCTACCCATTGGTAGAAAATAAAAGGTAAATTCAAATCTAAATTGTCTTTCTTATTTAATATTAAAATTGCCGCTAGAATGAAATATTGATACAAATTTTATGCTTTTATAGTAGGTGAACAACGACTTTAGTGTTGAACAACGACTTTAGTGTTGATCAACATTTTAAATTCTCAATCTTGAATATATTTTTCAATCATGAATGTTTTGATTGTATATTTCTTCTACTTGTTTTTGTTCTCAAAAATTTCACTCGCTAAGTGTTATTTATTTACAAGACAAGATATTTATTATTATCATAAATTGTATATACATTTTAAAAAAAAACTTCCTTTATTTATCATATTATTTTATTTATTTATTTAAAAGAAGCAAATGATATTGTGGTCCTCTGATTACTGGCAAATGGAAAGAACAGAGATTAGATGTGTCAGAAACCAGAATTAAAAAGAAAACAATTGTTTGATTTGACATGTTATAGTTGCCTGATGACCCAACAATCAAAGAAATCAATTATAGTAACATTTTGTTTACCTTCAGATCAGTGGTGGGTGGGGTGGATATATATAGGAAAATTGTGTATCGGAGTATAACAAACTATTAATTCAAAATAAATGTTATAGCTACAGTTTCATTTAATTCTAATTCGTAGTAAATACATTGGCATTCTCGTCTCTCTCCCCTGAATCTCGCTCGCCACTCTCAACTATCTCACTCACCTCTCTCACTTTTATAAAAACATAAATGTATAAATTGTATTTGTGTTTATATAAAGCGAGAAAGATTGTGTATACAAATACAAATATATGTATCTCCATCCTATACACTTATAATTATACTAATACAAATCTTTCGCTGCTCAGTTCTCTTTTGTCTTTCTCTCTCACTTTATACAAACACAAATGATACAAATACAATGTACAATTTGTGATTGTATAAAGTAAGAGAGAAATTTGATATACAAATGTTTTAACTCAATTCAATTGTATATTAACTCGATTTAATTGTATACAAATTCAAATTTCAAGCAAATATACAAACACAATCATTGATACATATACATAGTAGTTACAACTTACATATATACAATTATCTAACCGATATACATATACAATTCACCTCTCTCCAGTCTCTGCCATCTCTCTCGCCTCTCTCCTCTTTCTCCCAATCTCGCTCGCTACTCTAGCCTAACACAAAGAACATATACATATACAAACACAATTTTCATAGACACAGACGCCCGATTTATACAAATCGCTGCGATTTATATAAATTAGATGCTCCATAACAAACTAATAAAACCTTATGCCTCAGTTTCATTTTATTTGATTTGTGTATCAAAAATAAATATTTTATTTTATTTATTTTATCAAATTAAGAAGATTCTATTAAATTATTTTTTTATTATATTTTAAAATTTTAATAACTATATAAAATAGTAATGATCAAATTTAAGGTTTTAAAATCACTAATAATATCAACTTAGCATAATATACTTCTAATAAAAAAATTACGCATATGTCAGGTCAACAAGAGACGCATAATATGAAACGAACTGAGTATCTAAAATATATGTATACAGTATACACAACAATTTTCACTCTTTATTCCTTTGGTTTATTTTTTGATGAGCTAGAAAAGTTGGCATTGATGATTTGATTACAAAGGGGCATGAAAAAGTCATGATATTATTGCTAACTTTACTTTTCTCAAATACTGCTTTCATTATCCATATATATTATTTAATTTCTTGAGAACTCTTTCTTTCTTTTTTTCCTTTAAATTTTCTACTATTATCTATCAGTACATTACCTACCAGTGACTATTATTCTGTCTTCTTTAATTTTTCCTTAATCATGTCTAACCTACTATTTATTTTTGTACGTATTACCTAACTTGTAATCTTGAGCCACGTTTCCTTAATTTATTTATTTGGTTTTCATCATCTCGGAACAAAATCGGACTCATTTAGGGTGACGCTCCTAACAAGATTTTTCTTCATAAATAGGGCTCGAGCTTGTGATCTCTGATTAAGGATATATAAACCAATCTTACCACTGCATCGATCACAATAGCGCTCAAGCTAGACTGGTCTCGCGAGTGGTTCCTCAAGCTTTTACCAATAGCACAATGACACTCCTATGCTTCTTATGGGTGCACCGTTAATTATAACCTAATTTATGTCAATTTCTCAAGATAGATATATATATATACATATGATTTTTTCCGAAGTTAACGGATGCACGTGGCTCCTCAGGTGGGTCCGCCTCTGATTCATATGGGTACGTTTCCTTACTTTATTTGCCATGCTTCATGTAAGCCATGTAACTATATGAAAATATGTTGAGTTCTTTTTGAAGGCTACATATGTAAGAATTACTCCTTAATATCAACATAGTATTTTACTATGTAATTAATGTCGTGACTCGACAGTACTGGATTAATTAACATAAATCATAAATGATTTACTTATTAGTTATTATCAAAATGTCTCGATCTGATGAGTATTTGATGACAACCAACATCCAAATAAGATAACCATCAGATTTGTTTGATTCTGGCAATTATAAAACGTAATAAGGACATAAAATTGTGCTATCATCATTATTTCTTCTAATCAAGATGTTATGATCTTTGTTCTCTTAATTAAATTAAAAGATAAAAGTGTATATATATATATCGGCTGTTTCTTAACAGGGTTGTGGAATTTTTATGCAGTAAATACTGTATAGTGTTTTAAAAATAGCATAGCATTTTTGTATTCAAAATACTCTTGTTTTCTATATACTTTTAGTTCATCTAATGAAAACTTAAGAGTTTCATAGGGATAACTAGCGTATATACGTATTAGTTCCATTTCTCTGATTGCTCTATCCATATGGAGCAAGGCTTTTCTAGCCCTCCATGTTCTATCTCTTAGTCTGTGAAGAGGTTTTTGAATAAATCTCATTTTAAGATCTATAAGCAAGTATAAATATGCAAAAGCATGACATGATATGCAAATAGCATGATTATCATCATAAAATCTTAATTCCCTGTAGGTACTAAGTATTTTTTCTTATGCCTAAGTACAGTATGTATATAGAGTATTTGTAAAATTAATAATGAAACAAAAGTTTGCGTATATACCTTCCTTCTCTTTCTTCGATGAACAGTCCTTATCACTTCCTCAGAAGTTCTCCCTTCAGGCTATGAACAGTTTTTCGCCTATCAACCTCAGTTTACGGCTACTTTCTCACTGTTCCTCCTTAAGGCTGAAGATCGCAACCTCCACTTTAAGACTATTATGGAATTATAAGAAGAGAGGTATAGAAACCAACTGTTTATTTCATAATAATAATTTTACATCACACTATATAATACAATACTCACAACATAATTAAAAATACTTTTCCCTGGCGGGAGAAGTACTACTCACAATACTCACAAAAACTCATATTTTTGGGAAGGTACCTAACATTTTTCTAAGGGGTTTCTCTCGGAAAATGTAGTCTGCCTTCTTAATATGAAGTTCCTCTCCTTTTATAGATGCAAGGAGGGACTTATTACAAAAACAAATTGTTTAAGGACTTCCTTAAACTATTACATATTTATCTTCAAGTCCTTGCTTTTGAAGATTCCTTTGAGATAAGATAATAGACGCTCCATTGTCTTCTTCTGAATAATTGGCCGGCAAGGGGCCCTTCTTTTGTCTTTAAAGAAAAGAAAAGGATTCCTTTTCTTTAATGCTTCGTGACGTAAGTGCTTACGTCATTTTATTTGTCTTCTTCATCATGCTACATCATGTATGGGTATGAGCATGATCATGGTCTATCATCTTGCATGCCAGCTTCCATGTTTCTTCTGTTGCTCCTAGCCTGTGGAGCTCTATGTCTAATATTCTTTCTTTGAAATGAAGAAAAAACTTTTGTTCCAGATGGAACTTGATTAGCTTTACTCTCTGGTTTCCCAGATGTAATTTTTTCACTTTCTGGTTTCCCAGATATAATCTTTTCGGTTTTACCCGATGATGAGCTTTCAGCTTTATTTTCTCGACTTTTTTCTGTATCTTTCGATATCGAAATCGGCATATTCGAGTTTACCGTCGAGATGTTTTTAGCACTAGGTGCTAGTGGGACATCTCCTGCCACTTTGTTGGGATTAATATTCCCTTTCAGATTTGAATTCTGTGAAGGACGTGTGTCCAAATGTTCACACAAGAGTAAAAATTCTCTCATGTTTTCAGCTTGAGTTGTACTAAGCTGATTTAATTCAGATTGTAACATCCGAGATTGTTCAGACAACTTTGATAGCTCGTCTCTTATTTTAAAGAGCTTTTGGCTTTTTTCATCAATGGACTCATCCATTTTCTTCATTCCTTCGTATATCTTATTTGCTAGGATTTTCGTATGATTGTCCATATTGGACGTTTCTGGAAATGAAGTCTGCAAGAAAATTATCATTTCCTTTAATATATTTTATTGAAAATGAATAGAAAGATAATAACACCTGCCACCTGTGCAATCTTCTGTATTGCGGTTCTGATGGTAGTTTATTAAAAATTAGCCCTGAAACTTGAATATTATCAGTTCTAATAACAAATTGTTTTGGTAAAAGAAAAGCAGAAAATTTTCTGATTCCTCTAACAATTGCTAATAATTCCTTTTCATTAGTGGAATATCTTGTTTCTGCATCATTGAAAGTACCACTTGTGTACCTGCAAATTTCATTCAAATCGGTTTGCAGTAATGCTCCCCAATGATAATCAGATGCATCAGTTTGTAAAACTAGATTGCCTTTTTCATCCGGCAATCTAAGTTTAGGTAACTTTGCACATTCTTCTTTTAGACTTTTGATACACTGTGTGTGTTCTTCTGTCTATCCAAGTCTATTGGATTTTCTTATCAATTTTTGCAGAATATTCCTCTTTTTTGCTAAGTCTGGAATAAATTCTCCTGCGTAATTTAAACAACCTAGAAATCTTTGGATTTCTTGTTTTGTTGTTAATTTATCTGGAAATTCTATTATCTTTTTCGATATGTGTGATTGGAGTTCTATTCCATTTTTTGAAATAATCATTCCTAAGAATTCTATTTCATTTTTATTTATGTCAGCTTTTTTCTGGCTTAACACAATTCCATTTTGTAGACAAATTTCTGAAAATTCTTTCAGGTGTGTTAAATGTTCTTCATATGTTTTAGAACATATTAGAATATCATCTATATATAGACAATAAGAAATTCTTTTTCAGAAAATATTTTTATCCATTTTCCTTTGGAATATTTGTGGTGCATTTTTTAGCCAAAAGGCATGACCAACCACTCATAATGTCCATTAGGAGTGCTAAAAGCAGTTAACTGTACTGAGTTCTCTGCTAATTTTATTTGCCAAAATCCACTTTTACAGTCAAATTTTGAAAAATACGTTTTCCTTTTGCAAGGTTTATTAGATTGTTTTTATTTGGGATAAAATATCCATCAAATATACAATATTTGTTTAACTCCTTATAGTTTATTACCATTCGAGCTTTTCCTCTTTTTATTTCAGCATGGTTTCTTACCATAAATGCTGGGCTACTGTGAGGGCTCTTACTCATTCTTATTAGTTTTAAGTTGAGTAATTCTTTAATTTGTATTTTAAATTCAGTTTTATCATCCTCATTATAGAGCATGGGTTTTACTCTTATGATTATGCTAGGGTCTTTTAAAGTTAAAGTTGCCCTTTCATGACTTTGATTCCATTTTTCTAATGGATTTTCTCCATAAGATTTTTGTAAATTTTTCTTAATATTTTTTAAATTAAGACATTTACAGGTTATTTTTCTTAGGTTCTCTAAATATCTTCTTTTATAATCTTCATTATCTTTTTCAAGATTATAAGGATTTTGTTTTCGTGGGACTTTAATGAAATGTCCACAAGGTGTTTTTAGACTTATCATATATAATGTTTGCTGATAGTCTTGAAATTGTTGTAGGAAATCAATTCCTAATAATAAATCTGTTTCCAGTTTATCGTAGGCAAATAATTTATTTATAGGAACAATTTTTGAACCTAATATTATTTCTACATTTTCTTTTGATTTGTTTAACCTTTCTTTATCTCCTGTGATTCCAATCATAGAGATATTGTTTTGTTGGTATCCCAATCTTTTATTAAGAAAGATTTTGCTAAACTAGCTTCTGATCCATTGTTTATTTGACAACAGGTGGTTAATTTTGTATCATAGAATGTTATTTCTATGAACACTGATACTTTGAAAATTGTTTCTTTAGGCATTTATATTTTTGATATGAAACAAGTTTCACCTTTGTATATTATTTCTATACCATTTTTTCCAATGCTATAGTCTTCTAATTTATTAAGGAATAGATTCCCTAAAATTAATTCTTGATCACTTTCGTGTTTAGTAATATAACAAGGAACTGTTATTCTTATAGTATCAAGTTGTATAGGTAAACTTACCATATTCTTACAACTAAAGTTATTACCTTCAAAGGTTTTGTA
>NW_006239634.1:34896-36527 GCF_000226075.1 Solanum tuberosum | reverse complement strand
TGTTGTAGAAAATCATTTCCTAATAATAAATCTGTTTCCAGTTTATCATAGGCAAATAATTTATTTATAGGAACAATTTTTGAACCTAATATTATTTCTACATTTTCTTTTGATTTGTTTAACCTTTCTTTATCTCCTGTGATTCCAATCATAGAGATATTGTTTTTGTTGGTATCCCAATCTTTTATTAAGAAAGATTTTGCTAAACTAGCTTCTGATCCGTTGTCTATTTGACAACAGGTGGTTAATTTTGTATCGTAGAAAGTTATTTCTATGAATACAGATACTTTGAAAATTGTTTCTTTAGGCATTTATATTTTTGATATGAAACAAGTTTCACCTTTGTATATTATTTCTATACCATTTTTTCCAATGCTATAGTCTTCTAATTTATTAAGGAATAGATTCCCTAAGATTAATTCTTGATCACTGTCGTGATTGGTGATATAACAAGGAACTGTTATTCTTATAGTATCAAGTTGTATAGGTAAACTTACCATATTCTTACAACTAAAGTTATTACCTTCAAAGGTTTTGTAGGTATAATGCTCTCCCTCGTAAATTGGTAATCCATCTATTAGAACACCTTTTACGTGGTTAGCAGTTGCTCCTGTTTGTATCAAGATCTCTTGATTTTTCCATTCTGTTCCGTTGAAAATTCTTCCATTTATTTTGTTATATTTGTAGTTTCAATTTTTGGCGAGTATCTGTTAGATATACTCTTTCTTATTGAGTTTCTACCGTATTCTATTGAATGTCTAGGATTACTAGTACTCCCTATTTCTTGTGTTTTTCCTAAATCGAATTTCATATTCATCTAGAATTTGGGCTTGTTGAATTTCTGCTTCAACTATTCTTGCAATTCCTGCACATTCTTGATCTATTTCGATCATTCCTTTATTTTTATACACTTTACCATAGTTAGAATTTGTAACAGTGTATAGTGCTTGGTAATATATACTCATTATATGATTACCTGGTTTGAATAAATCATTTCTTTTGATTTGAAAAATGCAAACTCAATGCGTCATTAAAATCAGCATCTTTGAGTGATATGCAATATTTTGGATAATATGTAAACAAGAGTTTTGTATATGCTAGGTTTCCCTCTACTATACCAAGATTTTCTTCTCTTGCATTTATGAATCTTTCGTCCGATAAGTTTCTCACTATTGGACAGTTGATTCCTTCTTTAAAAGTCGATTTGACTAGTATTTGGATTCCTCCTAAATGAACATAATTCATTTTCTTTCTTTTTCTTTTAGGAATTTTCCTAAGAATCTGATCGATCATGGGTTTTGTTAACAGGTTTAATTTATGTTTTCCTGTTGTTTGGGTAATTTCTATTACCTTTTCAATTTCTTGATATTCATGATAAGAAATTTTATTTCTTGCAAACATCCTTTGCATTCTGCTTAGAATATTGTCTTCTACTTTGAGATTTAATTTTAATCCTTGGATTTTTCTGAAAGTTTCAACATCGAAGGTGGCTTTCAAAGCATATCCTCGATGATCTTCTTCTGTTTCTAGGATTTGAACAGAATCTTCTCTTTCTTGTATTTCTTTATTCATTCAGAATCTTCTGAACTACTTGACACTACTAAAAAAACTGTGAATAGCGACCTAAAAAT
>NW_006239634.1:9747-34796 GCF_000226075.1 Solanum tuberosum | reverse complement strand
AATTTATATTGTGGAGGTCCGAAATTGGGTGTCAACAGCTTTCACTTTGAGTGTTGTTCGACATGTGAATTTTCTTTGTGAGTGTGAGAGTTATTCTTGATATGAAGTCCTTAATTTATATTCAATCTTTTGAATTGAGTGTGTGGACTATTTCTTCTTGTGAGGGCACTTGTTTCATGATGAATATGTGATTTTATTAACTTTCTTTGATGAGAGTAGGGGAGCAAGTTAAAATTTGATGAGTTCAAAGTCTTTCCTTGAGGTAGGAGGTTAGAGGTTTATTGTTTATTTGGATGTCTTGCATAATGATTGAGAATTCTTGTTGTTTTGAAATTGGTATAAGGCCTAATTGTTTGTATTAACCAAAGTGATGACAAATCTAGTATGATTTATTGGAGATGAGCTTTAATACTTTCTCGAGGACGAGCAAAAAGTTTTAAGTGTGGGGTTGTTGATGTGAGGCCAAAAATATATATTTTAATCATTATTTGCCTCACATTTATTATTTATATTTGTCCTTTTTGAACATTAATTTTATGGATTGTGCTAAATAGTGTATTTTATTTGTAGGAGTAAATTGACAAAAAGTTAAAGAAGTTTGAAGCTAAAACGAATTAAAGATGAAAGATTGAAGAAGGAAATTAAGCAGACAGCTTAATGAAATAAATTCAATATAATAATGTATAAGGAAAAGGTGCATCGATAGCGAAATTGAAGATTACTGCTGCTGCCACGTGGCAGCCAATAACGGCAGCAGCAACCCAACATGGCGGCTACAGTGTTTTACGCACAGGAGGAATTTCAATTCCTTTTGGTTTCGATTTTGGATTCCTAATTTGCTTTGGACTCAATTATTTTATTTAGGGTTTACTATATCTATAAATAGTCCATAGAAATAATTATTAGGAAAACCAATATAGAGTAAAGAGGAGACACTTTTGAAGAGAAAGTCGTCAATACTTTTTAGGGTTCTTTTCTTCTTCTTCTTATTTTCTTAGAGATTAGTAGCTAAAACCCTTGTTCTGGGGCTGAAGCTACGGATTCAATGTTGATTATTTAAGGTTTTCGAATTAATTCTTGGTTGTCATTATAAATTACTTCTATATTCTTGTTTTAGTATTTTGTGCTTGATCATCATGAGATAAATATATTGTCTAATCTTAAAATCGAACGAGGAGGGATTAGATAGACCAGAGTATATAGAGAGCTCGGTCCACCCATTAGATTGAGGTGATTAGTGTTCAGGAGTGACGCCCAGACGAACACCTTGCTTGGTTATGAAATAGGATGAAATATAAATGCTCGCCAGTTAGTTTATCTATCCCCGCTCAACAATGTAGTTAGATGGCTAATTGGGGTAGGCGGCGAGAGGCGAACCACCCGGACCATACTATCAACCCTATAAACCAGTAACTTGACAACTGGAATTAATTCTAAGCAAAAAATATGATACATGAAATCCTATACATGCTGCAGCCCTGGGATTTTCCAACTATTGTAAGTAATTTTATTATTTGGTTCTTGCATTCTTCTCTTTTGGATTCTCTTAAAATAAATAATTAGATCAGTATAATTTAGTAAAAATAGTTAATTGACAAGTCCTTTGGGTTCGATAATCTGGTTCTTTTAAGAGCCACTATATTACTTTCGCGACCACGTACACTTGCGTGTGCGAGAGCAACACTAAGCTCCATCTTTAATAGAGTATTAATAAAAATTAGTACACATACAACACTTCATGCACGTGTGGATCTCATTATTACACTCTCACCAAACGTTTCAGTATTAATTTAAGAGCTTAAGTTTATGTATACACGTCCATATTTGAGTTAGTTGATTAAAATAAATGAATATTTTTAGGTTTTTGAGATTGTTTTTATAAGTAAAAAAAATAATTTGGTGCATAAAGTATTCAACGTACGAGGTTTGTGGAAGGATCATACCAGATGTAGACGCGCAAACGATGTTAATTGTTTAGGAGAGAGTAGACATATATGTACGTTCATTGTTACAAAATAGTTATACTACATAGTTTCTACATAAGTTTGTGTCAAAGATTCACAAGTTCCACATAATTTCATACAATTTCTTATAATCTGCCCAATAACTTTGGTTATCCTTTTAAAATAAATAAATAAATTAGGTTCTTCATGCGCTTGAAGCCTTTTAATCCGATGATTGTTAACAAGTTATAACAACTCAAATATGATAACTACAGTAAAATTTAATATTTAGACATTTTCTCCTTGAAATTTACTAAAATACCCAAAACTTATTTCTCTATCAGTAAAATTTAGTGCTCCATAGTCCATGATATTGAATAATTATAAATTCCCCAAAAATATAGATTTTGAATAATTATAAATGGGAAAAGGGTCTGATTTACCCCTGAACTTTATGATTTGGAGCTGATATACCCTCCGTTTAAAAAGTGGCTCATATATGCCCTTGCTGTTATAGAAATGGCTCATACATGCCCTTTTACTTAACAGACCAATATTTAATAAATTAAAATTTTATTTTTTTGTCTTTAATTTGAGAAAATGCCATTTGGCTTTTAAAATACCCCACTCAATAACTTTTCACCATGCCCACCCGACCCAATTGGAAACAAAACCCCCGCCCATTTAAATAAATCAAACCCATTTAATTTCATTGTCTCCCCAATTGGAAACAAAACCCCCACCCATTTAAAGTTTACAATAGTATTTTGATCTATTAGCTTTCTAAATTTTCTGAAGAAATCGGTACCTCTTTTTTTATTTTATAAATTGTTCAATTTTTTTAATCGTCCCAGAGAAATTGGTGTGTCATGTGCCATAGATTCACCTTTAGTAAATTTTATTGAATAAAAAATGCTTTTGCAGAATATTAGAGCCGCCAACAGTGATGATGCCTTCTACAAGTATTGCCAAAACTCTAGCAAGGCCAACATCTTACACTATAAAATTTTGATGAAAAAACTGAAACTTCCCTCGTCAATGGAGCTCATGATACTGCCAAGCTTGCTGGTCTTCTTGAGATTTTCATCAAGAAATGGAATGAAATGGGTTTGATTTATTTAAATGGGTGGGGGGTTTTGTTTCTAATTGGGTCGGGTGGGCATGGGTTAAAAGTTTTTGAATAGGTATTTTAAAAGCCACGTGGCATTTTCTCAAATTAAATACAAAAAAATGAATTTTTAATTTTATTAAATATTGGTCTGTTAAGTAAAAGGGCATATATGAGCCACTTTTTAAACGGAGGGTATATCAGCTCCAAATCATAAAGTTCAGGGGTAAATCAGGCCCTTTTCCCATTATAAATTCATCATATTTATTTAAACTGCTTGCTTTTCTAGAGTTTCATGACTTGTAGAGAATTTTACACTTGCTTTTCTGGACCTGAGCTTTAACACAATCAATGGACCATGGGTCCGTAGGCCTAACTGGTTGTGACAGAGCAATAATTCTCCATTGATACCAAACAGGCCCACTACTTTTCTTTTTTTTCCATAATCGTAGTGTATGGATCAATTTTTGCACACCTCAATTAATTCTATGGAATATTTGTCACCGCCCATCAGTAACAAACATGATTAGTATAACTTTGCAATCTGACAAATCATAATGTAATCAAAACATTGAAATTTGAATAACCGATTTGCCACTTTCTGTATTTCTAGAGATAGGACCTTGTTGAGTTAATTACTCTATATTTTTGAGTTGATTATTCTGACTTTATTAACTAACTGTAATGCAAAGACACAAATGTAAAATACGTTTCAAAAGGAGATGATACATCCGTTCAAAAAAAAGGTGATGTAATGACCTTTAATGCCATTAACCTTGATAATACGTTTCTAAAAATTAAAATCTCCTATTTGCAACTCCTTTTCTTGCAATCCTATATAAGAAGAGGCTTTGACGAGCATAAGAGACAACACTACCAACATAAACAAAAAGAAGAGAAAAACTCTTTCCTCCTTTCTTCTTATTCTTAGAATATTTTTGGGCAATTGGTTTTGAGCAACCTCCAAACTCTCAGCCACGAGTGCACGTGTTTGAGAGTAATTATGGAACCTTGGGGAGAGACCGATTACAACGATTTGCACCGAAGTCGACCTGAAATCTCTTTCAAGGCAGTGACTTACCACACACTGTGTTTGTGATAAGTTATTTACTACTTTACAATTCCAATCTAATATTAATATTATAGTATTTTTCCCAGGAGACCTTACTCCTTAGCGTTTAAAATTGAAGTGAGAATAGCAGTGGACATGTTAAAGTATATGAGGATTATTTTGTACAATGTTATCACACTTTCTGTATTAATCACTGCAAAAAGTTGAACAACATTTTTATTACTTCAAAATGTTAAGAATGTATGCTGTGGGAACTAGCCTGTTAAGAATAAACTATGAATTTTATTACCCTATATTTTTGCAATAATTTTTTTAATATATTTTTTGAAAAAATAATTCTTTTTTTTCGTAACACAGAAGCCTCATAGTTAAAAAGATGTTCTAATTTTTTTTCTCCAACCACTGTAGTCTCGTACAAATTAATATTTAAATATAAAAATATAAGATAGTATTAATGGATATAAAATTTTTGAGGAACATCTTTTTCTAACCAAATTTCAAAATTTATATATATTTGATGAAAGTTTGAAACGGAGCAAAAAAGGTAATAGAGTGTTACCATATCAAGCTATATGTTTTACGTTTATTTAAAAAAGTTTCCTTATTGGAAATTTGACATTTCCTATTTCTACACAAATTGGACTTCTCAAGTTCCCTATTTTTTTCCTACAGAAATTAGCCTTTCTTTAGAGTGTATAAAAGCATTACACAATTAGATTCAATTCAGTTTCAACAATATTCTCTTCTGTATCTTCATCCTTCCAACAAAATTTGTTGAAGATGGAGAATCTACTAACCACATATGAGTTCCAATTTTGGACTGATGATTTTATCATTCCCAACACCATCAACTTGAACAACAACCCTTCTACTAGTCCCCTTTTTTTGATAGAATTTCGGATTCAAGAATTTCTCCAGTATTTGCCAGAGGGAGGGGATTCCACCGTGGAGGAACCACGAGGTCCATTTATCGTGAAATCTTTCTTTTTGCCGAGTAACGCTGTTATTGGTGATGATGATAATAACATTTGCGAAATACTAAGTTACTTAGGCGTGCCTCTGGACAGAATGCCTACCGTCATTGGAGATATCTCTTCTTTTGCTCGGAGCATGATGGCTCAACCTGCCAATTTCGGTCGTCCTCTGCTTCCCATTGTTGTCGCCATTGAAGTTTACACTTGTAATCCCAGAGACTTAGAAATCGCGCACCAGAGAAAATATGGTTTCATACCGGAGATTGAAGAGGAGGACAAGCCCATGGATAAACGTCGAAGAATTGATTAGTTTAGCACAATATGTAATACTACTTACTGATTAGTTTTTAGTTTCAATCAATGTTTTGTACACTGCAAGTATTTCAATTTTATTTTGATAAATCTTTTACATCATAAATCAATGTTGAAATTTAATATGTGTAAGAGATTTGTTTCATGCATGCAGTTTATTATCTCTACAATTACTTTAGTTCATCAAGGCTATGTCACTAAAAGAATGGTTGATGTTATTAGGGTAGAAGAGGGACAAATTGAATCATCTTTCAAAAAAATAAGTAATAATCTATCTGGCGTTCCATAGTTTTATCCCCAAATTACAGTGGATCATATTTGGACTTATAAAAAGACAAAATAAATGGTGTATTATATTGTACGTTCAATTTTGTTTTATGGATGGTGAAATTGGATTTTCCTTTTCTTCAATTTTTATGTACAAATATATTTCACTTCCTTGTTAAAATTAATCCAACCAAAGAAAAATCAGGCGAATATGTTAGTAGGGTGGTTTAAATTAGAATTGAAATTGATAATACAAATCCCAAATAATATTATTTGTTTAATGATACATAGGTTATTGATTTAACTGTTAGGCAATAATTTAAATTTTCTTTATATTTTTATTGGTTCAATTTTCTTAAAGGGTAAATTGATAATTTAATAAGTTGTAATAATTATATATTATATTTTTTTAACAATGGTGTATCACTATATTTCTTATTGAGTTTAACCTTGATAAAAGACAAATTGTTCTCAATTATTCTCGAATTCAAAAAAGGGACTTCACTAACCTTGGACAAACATTGATTATTTTTTTTAGAATTCCTAAAGATACCGCCAATATTTGTTTGGTGCTTTCTTTAATTTCTATATTTTAAAATAAATTGAGCATATTAATGTGAATAAAGAAGCAACATTTAGCAATGTGCATAATGGTTTATCACTTTGTTTATAATCAATTAAATCGATATCTTATGGATTATATTAAGGTGAATAAAGAAGAGGAACATTTAACGATTGAATTGATACCTTAAGAATTTAATATATTTATAAATCAATAATTTGATAATTTTCAAAATTGAATCAAACTGACCGATACACAACCTACATGTAAGCAATGTGTTAGTTTTAAGTTTTATTCATGACTCTTGATAAGAGTTATTTACACAATGAAGTTAGTTTTTGTTAGGTAATTCTAAGATGATTCTTTTTTATTTTTTTATTTATAAATGTCACTTACTTGAGAAGAACTAACAAAAGGGGTCTTTTTGAGTTTTCAATTGGAAAACTATAATGTCTTTCCATGTTTTTTAATTTTTTTTCTTTATTATTATTAGGGTTTATAAATGGAAAGTTTATTTGAAATTAATCCATTAGTTTCCATTCAATTTTTTACTAGCATTCGTACTTGATAAGGCCACAGAATTGCCTAATTATTACTTGCTTGCTTCTTAAGTTACTATTTTGTTTCCGAATCAACAATTTTGGAAACCTTAGATTCCTATTTCCACACAAATTAGTCTTTCCTTATAGTCTATATAAAGCTTCCTATTGCTCCAACAATTCATCACCAATAATTTTCTTCTATTCACTTAGCTCAATTTGCAATCTCAACAAAAATTGAAGATGGAGATTCCACAAACCTTCAATGAGTTCAAAGTTTGGACAGAGGATGATGTCTCAACCAGCCAATTCAGGGCGCCCTCTGCTTCCTATTGTTCTCCTCATTGCAGTTAACAGTTGGGATTCCACTCCCAGAGAGAATTAAAGCTGAACGTGTTTGTCTTACGCCATTTTTGGGTATAAGGTATAAGGTTGATGCATAGAATTTTATTTACGAAGAAAGCTATACATGTAATCTTCATTAGATTTTAGTTTCAACTAATATTGGTTTGTAAACTGCAAGCCAAGTAATAATGGATTTTCAATACTTCTATATGTTGCCGCATGTAATTAATGGAGTTAGAGTACTTGTTATAGTAGATATTTCAATTTTGGACTTGCAATTTCCAGTTCAATTTTATACTACATAGTTTCTATCATAAGTATGTGGAACTAATTTCTTATAATCTGCATAATCACTTTGGTTATCTTTTAAAAAGAAAATAAACTAAATTCTTCATGCGCTCGAAGCTTTTAATTTGATGATTGTTTACGAGCTATAACAACTCCATAAAAAATGCATCAGGCCCAAAAGTATAAACAAAATATTGTAGTAGTCAGTAACTGTATATATGAATCAAACCACGCCAATACTATATTTAGACATTTTCTCCTTAAAATTAACTAAAATACCAACAAAATTATCTTCTCTATCAGTAAAATTTAGTGCTCCATATTCCGTAATACTTAACGGGATACCTTGTCGAACTTCCCAATATATGAATTTTTGAATAATTACAAATTCATCATATTTATTTCAACTGCTTGGTTTACTAGTGTTTCATGACTTTTAGAGAACTTTACACTTGCTTTTCTGGACCTGTACTTCAACACAATCAATGGACCATGGATTTGTATCCCTGGCTGGTCGGGACAGAGCAATAATTCTCCATTGATACCAAACATGCCCACTACTACTTTTTTTTTTAATACCAAACATGGTTGTTGTGTCCGGGCCAGCTTTTGCAAACCTCACTTAATTTCACGGGATACTTGTATTGAAGAAGGCATTACATAGTTAGTTACAATATAGTTAGTTAGGATCAGTTTGTAAATAACAAAAGTTAGAGGACTAGCTAGTAAGGAGTTAGTTAGATTAGTTACAATAATATTGTTCTCATTGTATAAATGTACAGAGCTTCCAAGTTTATGTTAATTAATTCAGTTCATGAAAAGTAAATACATTTGGGTTCTTTCTCTCTGCATCTGAGAACATTCTAGAGCAACATGAAGTGTTCTTCAAGCTATCTTCATCAAGATAGCTAACATGGTATCAGAGCCTATGCTCTAAACACGAATTGCTTAATCAATTCACTGAGTAGGATCAGGCGAAGCCATGGCAATCGTCGACAATGAGCTGCCAGAGAAGTTGAGCCGCAATCATCCACTCTTTCTGCACAATATTGACAATTCAGGAGTTCTGCTCAGTTCAATTCAATTGACTGGAGCTGATAATTTCTCTGTATGGAGTCGAGCAATGAGAATTGCTATAATTGGTCGTAATAAACTTGGATTCATTGATGGTTCCTGCAAAAAGGACTCATATGGTCCAAATCTGGAGAATCTATGGGAACATTGTAATGCAATCGTCTTGTCATGGATCATGAATTGTGTTTCGAAGGAATTACTTAGAGGCATTGTCTACTCTACGAATGTTGTTGCTGTATGGAAGGATCTGGTAGAACGATATGACAAAATTGACGGATCTCGCATTTTTTAGCTGCACAAAGAGATTGCTACTGTCTGTCAAGGTACTAGCTCGATCTCAGCCTATTTCTCTAAACTGCGTGAAATATGGGTAGAGTATGATAGTATAGCTCCTGTCCCTCGCTGTGATTGTGTCAATTCAAGAGAATTTGTAGTGTTTATGAACAATCAAAAATTGCTTCAATTTCTTATGAGGCTTAATAACTCTTATGAGCAAGCTAGGGGACATATTCTAATGATGGTACATTTGCCTTCCATAAACAAAACCTACTCACTGTTGATTGAAAAAGAGAGCCAGTGTATCATATCTCAAACATCTAGTAGTTCTAGTTCGTCGGAGCTAAGTGCAATGTTTACAACTGGTAACAGTTTAGCCCATGTGACTAAGCCTAAGCCTTATACTAGCTCTAGCTATGATCCAAATGCCTTTTGTGACTATTGTAAACGAACTGGACATACTCAATGTGTGTGTTATAAACTACATGGATATCCTCCTGGTTATGAAAGGAAGAAGAAAGGTCCTAATAACTCCTATGGGAGAGGAAGGAATCCTAATGAAAGAAGACCATATCCAAATGCTCACAATGTGATTGGTGATGTTGATCTAGACTATGGCAGCAGTATGAATCAGATATCACAGGATTATGGCAGAGGTTCTAGGCAAACTGAACATACTGATTACCACAGAGGTATGACTGTGTTACATCAACAATATAATCAAATATTGAACTTACTTGGTCAATCTAATATACAGGGTGGCACTGAGGCACCTCCTCCTCCACACTCTGCCAACTTAGCTCAGGACAATCACTTTTCAGCAGGTAATGCAACTGTTCTAACAGCTAATTCTACACACACTGGTTGAATTGTAGACTCTGGTGCAACCAATGATATGACTCCTCACTTAGCTATGCTTGACCAGACTCCAAATTCCCATTGATAAACATAGGAGGGTACAGTTACCTAACGGTGATACTATCATCATCACACATACATGCTCATGTAATTTGACTTCTAAAGACATTATCAAAAATGTTCTTGTTGTCCCTGATTTTAAATACAATCTACTCTCTGTATCACAACTTACTAAAGACTTACATTGTGCAGTGTGTTTCTTTCCTGATTTTGCTATCATTCAGGACCTCTCTAGTGGGCAGGTGAAGGTGATTGGTAAAGAAAATGTTGGTCTCTATTTTCTTCCTGCTCCTAACTTCCACTCAGACAAACCAACCAAATGTTATTCTTCCTCAGCTCGAGATGCTGATCATGCAACTGAAGCTCAAATTTTGTTGTGGCATCAAAGGCTAGGTCACACTTCTTCCAGTGTGCTTTCCCATGCTCTTGATCTTCCTACCAGTCAGTGTTCCCAAGGAGATTCATAACTGTCTTGTTTGCCCTCTAGCTAAATAACATAGATTACCTTTTTCACATAGTACTTCTATGTCTTCATTGTCCTTTTCATTTGCTTCATATAGATGTTTGGGGTCCCTTTAATACTCCTACATATCATGGTAATAGATTCTTTGTTACCATTGTTGATGATTGTACTTGAATGTTGTGGTTGTTTCTAATAAAAGTGAGAAGTGATGTTTGTGTTGTCTTGAAAAACTTTTTCACCTTAGTTAGAACTCAGTTTAATGTTGTGATTAAAACCATTCGAACTGATAATGGCTCTGAGTTTGTCAACACTGAATGTCAAAGATTATGTACAAGTTTGGGCATTGTTCATCAGAGAACATGTATTCATACTCCTCAGCAAATTGAGATTGCTGAAAGAAAGCATAAACATATCCTTGAAGTGGCTAGGGCAGTCAAATTTCAAGGTCACATTCCACTAAAGTTTTGGGGACATTGTATTCTTGTTGCTTCTTATATCATCAATAGGTTGCCAACACATGTGCTCAATGACAGATCCCCTTATGAAGTTTTTCACAATATCAAACCTTCTCTTCATCATATGCGAGTTCTGGGATGCTTATGTTTTGCTAAGAATATGTATATTCATGACAAGTTTCAGCCTAGGAGTGTGACTGCCATTTATATGGGTTATAGTGCACATACTAAATGATATATTCTCTACAACATCACAGACAATGTTCTTTCTCAGTAGAGATGTGTTGTTCAAAGAGTCTATTTTTCCATTTGCTGCACCTTTCACTACTGCCTGGCATCTATTCCCTACAGCTACTACATCATTTGATGAATCCCATCCTGGTATTGTTGATCCAGTTGTTCCATCAGCACTTCCTATAGCTGTACCTGAGTCTGTGTCTGTGGTTTCTGATGTGAGAAGGTCTCAGAGAACTACCAAAGCCCCTTTGTGGTTACAAGACTATGTAGCATTTGCTCAGCTCAGTTCAAGCAACGCACTATATTCCATTGATAAATATATTGGTTATGATCACTTGACCCCCTTCTATCAGGCCTTTCTATCTTCCTTTGGTTCTGAGGTTGAACCTGCCACTTTTGAAGAGGCTTGTAAGGATCCTAGGTGGGTTAAAGCTATGCAGGCAGAAATTTCAGCTTTGGAGGCACATCACACCTGGGTGGTGGTCCCTTTACCTCCTCATAAGAAAGCTATAGGCTGCAAATGGATATTCAAAATCAAGTATCAAGCCTCTGGCTAGGTTGAAAGGTTCAAGGCTAGACTTGTCGCAAAGGGTTTTAATCAACAGGAGGACCTTGATTACAAGGAAACATTCTCCCATGTTGTCAAAATGGTGACAATTATGAGTGTGTTGGCCCTTGCAGCTACTGAACATTGGCATATCCATTAGATGAATGTATCAAATGTCTTCCTTCAAGGTGACTTGCTTGATGAGGTGTATATGGCCCTTCCTTAAGGTTTTCTACTTCCTAAGGGATTTACTGTGCAGGGGGAGAAACCAGTGTGTAGGCTCACTAAATCTCTGTATGGACTAAAACAAGCTCTTAGACAATGGAATGTGAAACTCACAGATGCACTTATTAGACTTGGCTTTGTTCAAAGTCATTTGGATTACTCATTGTTTATCAAAAGGGAAGGAACCTCTATGGTTCTAATTTTGGTATATGTTGATGATCTGATGGTTATAGGCAATGATCTTAGTCTCATTCAACATACCAAAAAAATATTACAGGATACATTCAAAATGAAAGACCTAGGAGATCTCAAATATTTCCTTGGTATTGAGTTTGCCAGATCACAAAAAGGAATTATAATGCATAAGAGAAAATACACTCTTGAAATCATATTTGAAGTTGGTCTTGGTGCTGCTAAACCAGCTTTAACTCCTCTTAATCCATATGTACAGTTAACTACCAAGGAGTATGATGAACAAAATGGGACAAACAAGGAAGATAAACTACTTGAAGATTCATCAGTTTATAGGAGATTAGTTGGGAAACTGTTATATCTAAATGTCACTCGACCTAACATTACATTTGCTACACAGACACTAAGTCAATTCCTACATCAACCTAAGCAATCTCATCTTAAAGCTGCTCTTAAAGTAGTCAAGTACATCAAAGGTAAAGCAGGACTGGGTGTGTTGTTTTCCAGCAAGAACAACAACCACCTAAAAGTCTACTGTGATTCAGACTGGGGGGCATTACACACAAGAAGATCAGTTACAGGATTTATGGTGAAGCTGGGCGAGTCTCTCATATCATGGAAATCCAAGAAACAAGAAACAATATCGCAAAGCTCAGCTGAAGCTGAGTATAAGAGTATGGCAAGTGCAATAGCTGAAGTGGTCTGGATAGTGAAGTTGTTCAAGGAATTAGGAGCTGAAGTTCAAACTCCAGTTACTATCTATAGTGACAGCAAGTCTGCAATTCAAATTGCTGTCAATCCAGTTCTACATGAAAGAACTAAACATATAGAACTGGATTGTCATTTCATAAGAGAGAAAATCCAAAATGGTCTAGTTCGAACTGAGTATTTGCACACCAAGGAACAGGAGGCTGACATTCTCACAAAGGGACTGGGCAAGAGTCAACATGATTATTTGATGTCCAAGTTTGGTGTACTGAATTTGTTTATACCTACAAACTTGAGGGGGAGTATTGAAGAAGGCATTACATAGTTAGTTACAATATAGTTAGTTAGGATCAGTTTGTAAATAACAGAAGTTAGAGGACCAGCTAGTAAGGAGTGAGTTAGATTAGTTACAATAGTATTGTTCTCATTGTATAAATATACAGAGCTTCCAAGTTTATGTTAATTAATTCAATTCATGAAAAGTAGATACATCTGGGTTCTTTCTCTCTACATCTGAGAACATTCTAGAGCAACATGAAGTGTTCTTCAAGCTATCTTCATCAAGATAGCTAACAACTTGTCACCTCTCATTAGCAACAAACATGCCCAGTACTACTTCTCGAATTGTAACTTTGCAATCTGCCAAATTATAATGTGATCAAAACATTGAAATTTGGATAATTTTACACAGCCAGCACCCAGCAGTCAGCACACTGTATCTTAATTACAGAGTCAAAACACATTCAATCTTAAAATAGAGAGTACACATTATGAAGATTCGAAATCCATCTAAGAGAAGAGCTACACTACTACAAGGGTCTAACCATATGTTTCGAGTTTGAGTTCCCCGATAAAAAGTCTCCCTTGTTAGAGAGCGTTTGACCTCAGAGACTTTTAAATACGAATTCAGATTTAGTCAGGCTCTAAAATTGTCCAATTGGATACCGAACACGGTGAGAAACCTTGTTTGTTCCCTCTGTTTCATAATGAACTCATTGGATCCTGAGTTACTGAACATGATGTCCAGCTGACCGAATTGCTGGACCGTCCAATCCACCATGGCTTTCACTTGATTTTCATCACTCACCTCGCATTGCACGTAGCTCCAAATCTGTGAAGGGATGGATGCAGCCACAGGCTCTGTTTTTTCATCTTGGATGTCGGCTATGACAACGGACTGTGCGCTGTGTATGGCAAAAAGGCGTGCTGTTGCTTCCTCAATTCCACTGGCACCACCAGTCACTATCGCCACTTTGCCTTTCAGCTTCCGCGATTTTTGTTTCGATTTGTGCTGTTCCTTGTATCTTGTTACTTGAGAATGGAAATATCTTCCTAAACACTTGGATCAAATATTTGGAGTTGGAGTAGGTGGCCTAATTAAGCAGCGCCATAAGTTTGATACCTCAGCGAAATATCTTCCTAAACACTTGGATCAAATATTTGGAGTTGGAGTAGGTGGCCTAATTAAGCAGCGCCATAAGTTTGATACCTCAGCGAAATATCTTCCTAAACACTTGGATCAAATATTTGGAGTTGGAGTAGGTGGCCTAATTAAGCAGCGCCATAAGTTTGATACCTCAGCGAAATATCTTCCTAAACACTTGGATCAAATATTTGGAGTTGGAGTAGGTGGCCTAATTAAGCAGCGCCATAAGTTTGATACCTCAGCTCCAAGCTAGCCAATAATTGCAGGTAAGATAAGGAGGCTGCAGTCACAATCATAGTACAATTTTTTTTGATAATTTAATGGCATACAAAAATGCTTTGCGGATATGTCATCCACATGTAGTTCTGTTGAGTGACCTCATTTATTTCATCAAGTTTAATTAAAGAACTTTCTTCGGAGAGACAAGGAATTCAGTAGTGATACAAATTTCTCCAAATATTCTAGAGAAGGTACAGAGTAATTGCATGCAATTTCAAACTCTTAATATCAGGTCTTACAACTTATAAGAGTAGCATCCAGTTCAGTATACAACATATAGTTCAAAATTGTCAACTGAATTCCAACTACTATCTATCTGATCTCAAGTGCTCTAGGACTCATACCTGCATATCTCCTAAATGTGTACCTTAACAAGAGCAACGTCATGGAGTATACTTGAGATAAATGTTCCTCCTTCCGCATCTGATTCTCAGACTTATAGTGTCCTTGGTGGTGCAAACTTCAAATTCATACTAATACAGATTCATAAATATATCATCGGTTACAAAGTCAGGTAAACTTACCAACTAAACTGTGTACACTATGTTACAAGGAGCTGTTGCTAAGGGAGTTCAACTGCTATCCTCCTCAATTATTTTTATCAAATGAGAACTAACCAGTAATGGTATTTGCACCTCTTCTGTGAACAAAATTATTGTAGAAGTTTCTTGTCCGAAAGAACAAAGCCAAGGCCACAAGAGCCCCAAAGAAAGTGGAAGCTGCCATGATAAAGAAGGATAACGTGAAGCAGTGAGTTCCAGTACACATGTTCCCTTCATCTGATGCTTCCTTATCGTAGAAGTATCCGACAACCCAAACAGACAGTATATAAGATCCTACAGGGCCTGCTACGGTTATGGTGTTAAATATTGTTCCCAGATGCCCTGCACCAAATATCTCAGAAGCAATTGTGGGCATTAGTGACCACTGTGATCCATAACAAATGCCAACTATAACAGAGCCTGCATACAAAGCACCAGGCAGACCAGATGCTATCACAGCATGGCCAACAGTCATACTAGCCAGAGTAACAACAATAAATAATGGCCTTGACCAACCTAGCGACCGCAAGAAATAATCTGAAATATAACCTGCTCCAAAGCGACCAAGAAAATTCCAGATACTCCATAGAGAAACTAAAGTATTCGTCTCTAAGATAGTGTACCCAAGTGACCCTCCTATCTGGCTAATGTTATTAACTGTGGCCAGCCCTGTGCCCATTCCACATGCAGTGGTGACAAACAAAAACCAAAAACCAGTGGTGCACATTGCCTGAAAAAGATTCATGTTTTCCCCCCATTCTGGAGTCCTCCTCTCATTCATATCTCTCCCTTGATCAGCACCAGCAGGCAACTCCTCATAGTTTCCATGACTTTGCCCCATGTCCACAAAATATGCCTGAGATCTATGCTGCTCATCCTCCGGTGAGTTTTGCTCGAGTAAGTATTTAATTATTCTATAAGACTTTTCCTTGTGGGCACTGATCGCAACAGAAATCGGGGAAAGCAGCAAGAAAATGAGTATAGTAAAAGTAATGATGCGAACGGACAGTTGTAAAGAGAAGATGTTTCCCACAATGATTTCAGCCATGAGATAAGAAGCCAGTACCAGAGCAATCAATGATAAACCATTAAGATGCTTCTTCTCATCATCTTCATTTGCTTGCGAGATTGTTACGAATGACATAAGTAACAGAGTAGTAATAGGAGGCAACAACGCCAACAACAGAAGATATGCAGTGGGCCTGTTTCTAAAGATTGTCTGATATACTTGAATTAATATTGCTCCACTCAACCCGAGAAAACCCTGCATAGAATTATGGAAATTAAATCAAATGTCCAAATAGGGGACAAGGGAAGGTAGCTAAATTGAAATCAATATACCACAAAAAAGATTAGCATCACAAGCCTTCTGAGATTCCAACTCTACTCCCTGATCTCTATGATCTTTCAATTTTACTTTGAGACTTGGTGCTGAAATCAAAGGAATGCCAATTCCTTCTATATTATGAAGAGGAGAAGATACAATTAACTTTGTGAACGACTTAGTCAGTCGCCTTCTTTAGTTAATATTTTGGAGGTCAAAGAGATGACCATCCACAGTATCATTTGATTGACTATGCATCAATCTATACCTATCCCTACATAGACAGAAAGTTTCTAACCTTATGTAAGCGTAATAGCACTTATCGCTACATAGATATAAAGTCTCTAACCAGAACAAAAATGAATTAAGAGAATCTTAACAAACAGAGAGCCTTATGTAAGCATAATAGCACCAACAAAAACAACAAAACCAAGTTTCAGTTGATATCACCTCAATAAATCATTTGATTCCTTTTGTTCTGTGATTAGTTAAATTTACATTGATTTATAAAGATTATAGGTCTTTTGAGACAGCTACTTCCATACAATTTCAGATCTAGCTCATTGATTTCACCAATCTCACTACCACATCTAGTCATCATAGCATCTATAAACAATACATATGAAGGTCCACTTAAGAAATGACCAAATAATCCCAGGCCACCTTCTCACTTTATCATCTACATGTCTGCACTCTTGTAGCATGTTATCATTTCTAGTTCTATCCGATGTATGTGTGCTACTTGCAATCTTCATCAAGTGTGATCATTTCTATTTTTATCAAATTTATTATGCCCGAAATCTATCTTCACACCCGCATTTCTACGATTTTCATCTTGAGAATATGTTTACATTTATAGTCTTGCAAACATTCTATAAGACAAACCTTTCATTTCGTTTGCTTCTTCCCAATGTGTGACAATCATATTGCACTCCTCAATTTAAGTCGGTTTATTTCAACTTTATGTGTTACATCTTCATCTATCAAACCATTCTATTGGAAGATTGAATGTCCATATCAAAATAATCTGCATTGAGGCACCACAATCCATCTAATCTCATTTCATCCCAATTTCAATCGGGGCCTAAATTCTTATTGCACATATCCTATCTCACTCACATTTTTTTTATTTTTTTATTTTTTGAAGTTTTTTGGGGTAATACTTCAATTTATCATCCCACTCACATTGGGTTATTAATCTACCACTTTATATTAGTTGTTCTAATTGATTGATAAGAATACATGAAAATGAAGTCCATTACAAAGCTTACAACTTGTATAAGCATAAAATTGAAGTTGACAATAAAGCTTGCAACTTAAATAAAAAGTTTGATTTTAAAACTTGTCAATAATTTCTTAAAAGTAACGCAATTAGACTTGCTCAAATTAGAGGGATTGAGAAACGAACCTTCATGATGCCAACAATGGTGCCTCTATAATTAGGGAAATTGTGCACAGCAGTAACAACGTTTGCCGTATTGAAGAAAGTCATAGCATGAGCAGCTAAAAGCATATAGAGGCACATAACCCATAAAGGGGGTTTAGGTAGAAGCCCCATAACGGTCAACCACATAAGATAATACCCAGCAAAGCACTGAATAGCTCCGGCAAGTAGCACCACCCATGGCCCACCACAACGGCGGCGGCGACCGGTGACTGATGAATAAAGTAAGCCGGAAAGTATGCCGACATTAGCGCCGACATCTTTGAATACGGAGACGACATTGAGGGATGATTGATCGTATCCTTGGGTAGATTTGAGAATGGAAGAATAAATGGCGAATGTGTAGAGTGAACCGCTGGTACATTGGATCCATATACTAGCGACTGTAGCTACCCATTTGGTGTTGATCTTGGCCTTAAAACTGGGATTGTAATCTGGGTCTAAATCCATTTTTACTGATTTTTTCTTCTTCTTTCTTTTGGTTGATGAGTGATCTTCCAGGAATTATTCGACGTGTTCTTCACCACTACTTTCACATTTTCTGATTTCGTCTTATATTTTGAGTTGTTTTCATTTTTGGGATTTCGTCTTCGTGTTCAGTGTTTACGGTTTGGGAATTTCGTCTCTTAACTCTCTATGTTGAGTGTTTACTCTGGCTGCCACGTGTACATAAATAAATACACTAATTTATGTATGCCAGGTTAGGAATACTAACCTGTTCAGGTTGTGATTTGACACACTCCCTAACTATTATATTAACGCTAAACATTATAAGTCATTTCACTTATAAAAAACGATTTGAAAATAATTACCTTTTCCTTTAGTGTCAATTTGTTTGTCTTAATTTAGTGCTTTTTTTTTAATAAAAAGAATTTATTAATTCATTAATTTTTAACTTTTCATCTACATTAAGATCATAAAATTAAAAAATATTTAGTACATTCTTTTCATATGCAGGTGATTCTTTTTTCAATGGATCATACACAAAATAATACTGATTAAATAACAAATGACAGTGAGATCAGTTGGCTTTCTGAAAAATTCCCGAAGTAAATGCATAATCTTCGTTTTTGTTTTTTCAATTCCTGTAAGGGAGCACTATAAGGCAACAAACCAAAACACGAACCACAAGAAGTCACAATTATGCACAATATCTACAGTTTGCTGCATCCCAAATTCCTAGTTTCCCAAAAAAAATTAAGAAACAGATACAGAATAGCAACTGTACTCTGCAAGGATTTGATACAAATACAGAAACCTTGGCCAAAATTTATGCCAGACCTTTCAGTGCCTTGCAACCTTGTGATCAGATCAGCACAACATGAGCACACGAGAATAGAACCTTCTTGTCCTATAAAACAATGCCAAGGCAACTACAACTCCAAAAAGACTTACTGATGCTAATATGAAATAAGATAACATGAAGCAGTGAGTACCAAAGCATGAATTTCCTTCTCCTGATGCCTCTTTGTCATATATATAGCCGATTACTCTGACAGAAAGAACATAAGAGCCCACTGGACTAGCTATGGCGATTGTGTTGAAAATTGTACCCATATGGACCACACCAAATATCTCTTTACTTATGGTAGGCATCAATGACCACTGCGACCCATAGCAAATACCTACTAGCAGTGAACCCACGTATAAATTTCCGCGAAAACCTGAAGCGATAATCACATGGCCACCAGTCATTACTGCTAGAGTATAGACCATGAATAATGGCCTTGGCCACCCTCTCCTGAGCAGAAATATATCTGATACATATCCAGCTCCAAGACGGCCAAGGAAATTCCATATACTCCAAAGTGAAACTAATGTACTTCTTGCCAATGTTGTGTAACCAAGTGATTCCCCAATCTGGCTGATGTTATTTATCGTGGCCAGTCCTGATCCCATCCCACATATCATCGCGACAAATAGAAGCCAAAAGTCTATGGTGCACATGGCTTGCCACAAATTTTTTTGTTCATCAGGCTGCAAGATAGAGCTAGCCTTTCGCTGGACTGTATCTGTTGGCACTTCATCATAATCCATAATATTCTCAACAGCCAATTTATCAGAACTCTCCCATTCAGGTTCATCTATCAATAGAGAGGTAGAAGATGTGACTGATGGCGGCAGTCTCTCTAGATCAACGCTTTGGGCCTTGACTACAACACTAATAGGAGAACAGAGAAGAGCAAAGAGAACCAATAATGTAATGATCTTTGCCCATTCTGGGAAGACAAAGACGTTCTCCAAAATCCGTAAGAACAGAAGATATGCAGCAATAACTAAAGAAACCAATAAGAAGCCCTGTAAATATTTCTCCTCATTTCTTGAAGGTGTCTCATGGACTGTCACCAAAAACATGAGCATCAGAGTGACTATAGTAGGAAGTAATGCAAGCATCAATATCAGCGAGCTTGGGTTGTTATTGAATATGGTCTGATACACTTGTATTAGAATTGCTCCACTCAAACCAAGAAAACCCTGGCCAGGAGAGAATGCATCAAGAAATTGCTTAATTGAACAGACAATGCATCAGTTACTCAACAGGAGAAAATACTCATAATGGTACTAGACCATCAGAGAAAAATTGGGACCAGCATTGATAAGAGTAGATTGGGAAAAAAGAATCTGTTAACTGGGGAATGAGGAAAAACTGAAACGCATTATAAGATAAAGATATTAAGCATATCCTAATGCTCATTGCTAAAGTATTTAACTCTTTAAGAGATCCAATTTTTATAATTCTACAGCTAACATAATTTCAAAAGCCAAGCCACAAAATCTTTCTAGTCTTCCAATTCACAATGAGTACTTCCAAGATAAGTTTCACCAAAGAAGGATTGAAGGAAGCGCTTAGCAGACAAGCAGATGCATGAGCAGTCATAACATGAGAGTTGTTTTTAATTTGTGAAAAAACAGATTAACAAAAACAAAAAAGAAAATATGATGCTGCTCTTCAGATTCCAATAAATATAATAGATTAATCACAATGACAACATAGTGTACAACTTCACAGACATAACAGATTGCACTTTGCTCATAATTGAAAACAGTAGGTTCTCTTTTCAGGTCTTACCGGTAATCAACAAGTAATAGGATAAATGCAAATGCAGAATGTAAATCAATAATAATGAGTCGAAAAACTGATATTGCAGAAAGGCAAAGACCCGTTAATCTTTATCCATTATTTTTCTGTAGTTTGCAAAAGTATGCATCTCCTAGTTCATTTTCTGGAGGCATATAATGTTCCTTCAAACTCAGAAGGGGGCTTTTGTTAAGCTCAGAAAAACTAGTGGGAAAAGCTATTGAACTTACATCAAAAGTAGAATATTTTAATGCCCGGTTATTCTGAAGAAGAATATTATTATTGGCAAATAATAAACATATTATTCTTACTTAGCCTACTAGACCTTTAAGGCCAACTGCTAGCAAGCCCCTTTAAAGGATTGTTATATGTAAAGACATATTTTGCAGTGCTGCAACTGCTGTGGCAGGCACATACCTAATATCTTAATCAAATCAATAAGATACTTCCCACTAGATTTTCCTTAATAGCATTAATAAATATAAAATGTCCCACTGCCACCTCCACAATTATTGAAGCTTTAACAGGCTAAAGAAAGAAGCATGAAGAGCTTATTTGGATTGGTTTTTATAGCTTTTGGCTCATTTTTATCATTTAAGCTTAAAATAACATGTGTATACCGAAAGGTGCTTAAAAATTATTTTGACTTCAAATCCCTTAAAATAAATCAATCCAAAGCTCTATGACTTCGTTTGATTATCAGGAGAAACAAAGAAAGATAAGAGTTACGTATACAACCTTTATATATATATCAGTTATCATCGCATCATATGCCGCCAAGAATGAAAAACTTTATTATAATCAATCCCTAAACGTCAAGCAACAGAATGCTTCACCCACTTATCAATCCTATAAAACGTCACAATGGATAAAACTCCAAAGAGTGACAAGTACGCTGGCAATAATCATTATCCCAATAGCCTAATTATTAAAAATAGTAGAAGAAAATAGTTTAACAATTTAACAATAGGAACAAAATTTTATAAGAAAATCCGCCACCAAATGCAAAATAGTACCCCTCCCTCCTTTTTAATCCATCCCAAAAATAATATTTTCTCTTTTTTCATTTTACATGAGATTGTTTGGTTTGGTATTAAAAAACCACTTTCAAAATTTATATTTATAATCTAAAATATTTTTTAATATTTATGTGGCTATAAATATTCTATTAAGAATAAAAGAATTTTTTTTAATTAAATTAGTTTTAATTACAATAAAGGAAAAAGAAAAATAGGGTGTAACAAATGCAGCCCTTACTTCTACTTTGTACTCGGATCAAATAGAGCCACAAAAATTGGGAGTGAGGGAGCAAAAAAAATTACTACAGAAATAGAAAATCACTCATCTGAGAGTTGATTTTGCTCGTAATTCGCAACATACCTTCATGATACCCACAATAGTGCCACTATGGTCCGGGAAATTTTGAACGGCCGCAACAACATTAGCCGTATTAAGGAAAGTCTGAGCATGAGCAGCGATGAACATGAACAGGGACATAACAGTCACAGGCGGCCTGTTTATGGTTCCGGTGACGGCAAGCCACATGAAGAAATATCCGGCGAAGCACTGGATAGCCCCAGCCAGATGTACGATCCATGGCCCGCCGTGGAGAAATGAGAATCGTCCTCGGCCGGAGCTAGGCTTGGCGGCGACAGCGGTATAAAGGAGGCCGGAGAGAATTCCGGCGTTGGCGCCGATATCTTTGAAAACAGAGACGGTGTCGAGAGTTGATTGATCGTAAAATTGGGTGGACTTGAGCACAGGGGAGTAGATGCCGAAAGCGTATGACGCGCCGCTGCTGCACTGGATCCATATGCTAGCCACCGCTGCTAGCCATTTGCTGCTCTCCATACCAAATGTTCTGTACCTGCTATTGTATGTCTAAGCTGTCATGATAATAAATAGAAATTAATTGCGCATCCTTTTGTTTTTCAAATTTATTTTTGTATTCTACCCCTCGTTTGGATGGTTGTTACTTAAACTATGGTATTTTATTAACAATTTAAATACAATATTTATTTTAATTGCTAATTAAAAATTTATGTATTATTTAAATCATTAGATAATAACGAAAAGCTTCATTTTATATAGTGATCATCTTAATATTTATTTTCTTATTTTATCTTTATTTTATGTTTGTTCTATCTTTTCATAATAACTCTATCATGTATTCTATTTTTCTTTTAGGTCTATCATTTAAATTCCTAACGTGTGATATTATGCAACAATGAAGGATGATATAATCTGTCCAAATATTCATTAAAATATTATAAATCAATTCAGTACAATACAATAATATTATGCCCAAACAAAGTGTTATAGGTTTTCTTGTTTTTGGGGGTCTTTTCTCGAGGACAACCAATTGGTTGTATTTGGGTCCCTATCGTGTTTTTTGGGTCTCTGTCGTGTTACTTCTTCTTTCTTTTTTCAATTTCAGCATGATAAATTTAAGGTTATAAAATTTTTAAAATAATTATATATATCTTTATTTTAAATTTACAATATTCAAAATTCTCTCTTTAAGGAAGTTGGAGCAATTTGCAAGTGGATTAGGGAATTGTGAAATTTATATTGCCAGGAGAATTTGGTGTTTTTGAAATAGAAAGTACAGACAGACTTTTCAATAGGACCTTCACATAATTGAAGTACTGTTTAGTGTACTTTTTGATAGGACCTTCACTTTTTTGAGAAAAGGATTTGATATATTCCTCAATTTTGTCATTTAGAGCTGATATACCTTTCATTATGAAATAAGCACATATATACCCCTACTTATATACAAATGACTCATATATGCCCTTTTCTTCTAACGGAAATGAAAAAAATTAATTTTAGTTTAATTTTTTATTATTTTTAAAAATATATATAATCCCATATGAGTATATTTAATCCGCCTCAAACATTTTTTTTTTGACTTTTTTTTTGTTTCAATGACAATTTAGATTAATTATTTTGATGGTCAAATTTATTTATGTTTCACTAATATTCTTGTAAAACTTATTATAGATGACCAAATTTTTTTCTTCAAATACAAAAATTAAATTACAATATAGACAAAAAAAAATAGTTTTAGATTATAATATAGCCACAAAAAAATAGTTTTAAATTTTTTTCTTTTACACTAAAGAATGAAATAAAAAAATAAAATAAGAATAAGAAACTCAAATAATTATAATAAAAAGAAGTCAAAAAATAATTTATGTATGAAAAAGATTAAAATATACCTTGAACTTTGCTAGAAGAATCATATATACCCCTAAATAATTTTTAAGAAAATTAAAAGTAAAATAATATAAATTTAAAACTAATTTTTTCACTTCCGTTAAATGAAGGGTATATGTGAGCTCATTTTGTAACGGTAGGGGTATATGTGAGCCGTTTGTATAACGGTAAGAGTATATATGAGCCACTTTGATAACGAGGGGCATATCAGCTCCAAATGATAAAATTGAGGGGTTATATGAAATCCTTTTCCATTCTTTTTTTAATGTCTACATGTATAACTTAGTAATTACTACTATTATTTTGTCATATATATATTTAAAAATAATAATTTCTTAATATAATACATAACTTAAAAGTATTTAAATTTAACTTGAAATAAAAATAAAACTTACAAAAATTGCAAGTTCAAGTGGGAAAAAAAGCTCCAACTTATTTTTAGTTTTGTAGGTATATATCAATATCTATCTATCTATATTACCTTAAAAGGATGAACTCCTAACTTGAATGTTAAATTACTATAATATTCCTAACTTAGGTTGTGACTTTTTCAATAAGTTGTGAATTTTTACGAAGGGTTGTAATTTTTCGATGAGTTGTGACTGTTCCAAAAACTTGTGACTTTTTCAATAAGTTGTGACTTTTCCAAAAGATTGTGGCATCTCGAAAAAGTCATGACTTTTCAGATAAGACACAAAAAATATTTGTTCATACTACCTTTGTGTCACGCCCCGAAATAAGGGCATAACTGGCACTCGAAACCCTAAAACATCGAGTTACCCATTGAAACATACTAACTAAACCAAACTTGTGAGACAAAAATATTGGGAAGCACAACCTCTAAAAAGTGAAGCCTGGACCCAGAGGTCATGACCTCAAAGAGAATAACCATACAAACAATGGTAGACAAACCATAAAAATAGATAAAGATGTACTATCTAGCCTATGAGGCCACAACCGAAAACATACCTACTTACACACACACCTATATATGCATGCCAAGACTATTGGCTGGAGGTTGAAACATACAAAAAAGAAAACCCAGAATATTATGCCCACAATAGCCTCTATGAGTGACAAAAGCACTGTCGAGATAAGTCCCCGACTATACCCAAACTGTACAACAAAAGTAAACATCCTCTGATAGCCCCAGGATAAGATGGAGCTTACCAACTCACAGCTGAACCTGAATCCAGCGGGTGGGTCGATTAGAGTCCTTGCCTGTACC
>NW_006239634.1:2951-8699 GCF_000226075.1 Solanum tuberosum | reverse complement strand
GATCCCAATGCCTTTCACTGAAGGTCTTTCTAGCAAGAGAATAGCAAAATATCACATTTGGCGTTTTAGGAATTTCCCAGGGGTGGTGCTAAAATGAGGGACGTAGCTTCGCCTTAACATACCTTTTCAATGAACGCTCGAATGGCCGTAGCTTCTTCACGAAAGTTGTTCCTTACGTCCTAAACTTCGCAAACACTATATATACACAGCTGGTACACACCTATAAAAAAATCATAATTGTTCTTAAATCGGCAGATTTGCCAAATGGCCTCAACTTGACGAAATGTCCGTAGAACTTCATAAAAACAATCATAAAAGAGTCCCGAGATGATTACCTTAGTTAACCAAGTGTAAACCTTTAAGAAACACCAATAACTACAAATTTTTATCTTCAAAAACTTGCTCCAAATGCAGCTAATAGAAGGGGAAAACGATTACCACGTGTAAAGATCACGTTTCTAGGCACGGGGGCAATCTTTAATGGTAGAAATCGTCGAAAATTTACCTTCATCATGAAAGTACTCCATAGGAACCTTCTCTTAAGCTTTATTTCTGGTTTGGAAGTAAAATGAAATGTTTTCATGGCTTAAAACGTTTAGTAAGCCGACATACCACATTTTTAACCCGACCAGGATCCGACTCGAATTCTTCCCCGACAGTCTGTAGTAAAACCCTCATAACTTTTTACTCCGATGTCGGTTAGATACGGGGTTTTGTGCGTTGCAAACTAGACTCGTAGGCCTTCGATTTAATGGGTGATAGGCCTTCTAACTCTTTGTATATTGGGAGAAAACATCCAAGACATTTTGACCCAAAGTTAAGAAAATATTATTAGAGAAACTTCGATAACTTTTTGCCGACTTTAGTTTCACTAATTTTCTTGACTTCCAAACTTAACATGTGACCCTTGTGCTATTATAATATCTCATAACACACTATTCTTAGCATGTTTTACACTCATAGGCTTATCCACAAGGTATGGGACAAGTTAAACCTTTCAAACGGGCGAAGTTCTACCCGAGCCATTTCTTTTCTCATGAACTTTGTTTGAGGGGTTCCTTTGACCTAAAACTTTAGTTTAGTTCCTTGATATTGCCACCTACTTGCAATATTAATCTCCAATGTACTATACAAAGTCATATACACCTCATATAACCATGCCATACTACGCCACATATATTATGCACGATTAGAGAAAAAAACTACGAGATCTTACACCTTGGTTGACTATAAATAGAGGGGCTTCCCCTCATTTTTCAACCAATTTTTTTTTGATCTTCTACTCTTCTTCTTCTTGCATTTTAAATTTTTTTGTTTGATTTATTGTCGTTGAGTGAATTTGAAGTTTAGCGGATATGAGGTACCACTATTCTAATAAAGTAAGTCGTTCTATCCTAAGAGGGTATATTCCAAAACCTCGAGTACTTGAGGAAAATAATTTTGATGATATTATAATTATTGTTTTGCTTAATATATACATTAGTATGTATGTTCTAATATATGAAGTTAACATGATGTAGTCTATATTCATTTGTTTTTGTTAATAATTTCTCTTGTGATGTAGATATATGCTTCTGAATATCTTTTCCGAAATTTAGAGAATTGTCACGATTTGTTTTTTATGCTCAAGACAAAATAATGACTTTATTTATCAATACTACTTATGTGATTTAGACTCTCAATGAAGTTTGCTTCAAAATGTAATTACTATATAAACATTGCCCTTTTGTTTACTTATTTACTATTTCTTAATATTTCAGTTATTTTAGACGAAGAAAAGTTCATATGAACTTGTAATAACGCCAGTTGAAGTTTGTATTAGTTTAATTTTTATTATTTATTTAATAGTTAATAATTAAATTTATGAGATAAATATTTTCATTAATGCAAATATATATTTATATTTGGGTAGGTATTTGTATTTAAATTAAAGTATTATATATGTCACAAATGTATTATTAAGTTAACAAGATCTTCTAACTTCAAAATATATTATTTTAAAATGTTCCAAGTTTTTTTTAAAAAAATATGTGAATATATAAAATGTAGTTGTTCTCTTCACATGTTCATATAACATCTAAACAATTTAACGTGGAATACACATGCAAAGCACATCTGGTTAGATGACGAGAAAAATACAAAACAAATATTGTCTATAAGGTAATATTAGCGAGAAAAGACTAATTACATTATTAACCTCATCAAATTGAAATAAATATATACATTATTGCATTTAACTAATAACAAATTTCATTGACCATCTTCATAGGTTTGCGTGAATAAGAAGTATATATGACCATCCATGTTAAACATTCACAAAAGAATATGCAATATTATTTTTTCTTAAGCTTATTATTCAAATCTCCTCTTAAATACGCAATATTATTTACTATAACATATATTTTTGGAATTGATAATCACGTGCAATGCACATATCAAAACACTAGTATATATATACATACATACACACTTGAGCTGACATTAGCAATTAATAACTTTTACCTATAAAATAGAACAAATCAATATGATCTCAAATTAATAAGATCTTCAATTGATGTAGAATAGATTACCTTATTAGTTTTATGTTATGATCATAGTTGACAACAACAAATATCTAATATTAAATAGCCTCAATAACATATTGCATTAATTAAATTTAACTATTATCGACCATGTGTTGTAACGACCGGGTTCCGTCGTTATAGAAATGCCAACAGGGGAAATTTGGGGCTGGAAATTTTTTTTCGTAGTATTTGAATTTTCCCAATCTTATCCAGATTTAGAGGAAATCGGAGTCACCAAGGTGTAGGGAAATCTGGTACAATCGGGTGGAGTATTTGTGGTTTTGATTGCATGAGTAGATAGCTAACTTGTTAAGAAATTCGTATCTTTACGAAACTGAATTTGAGCGAGTAGAACTCCCGAAATCGATCTTAGCGCAAATGGCATTTTCTGAATGTTGTGGGTTAGAAATGTGTTGTGAAAAGGGAATTTTGGAATTCTTTAAATAACTCTCTATTTCGTTTTAGCCGTTTTGGCGTTGAGTTTGGCCGCTCTAGCGGAGCCACTACAGCGGGATTAGGGTTGTTGTGGCAGATACGACGAGACTTAAAATCGTAGGTGAAAAACGAATAGCTCACTAGTTCAAGAATGCCACTTTGGTGGGAGTTATGGTCGCCGCTGTGGTAGGGTAGTGGTCGTTCTGGCGGGACCGACGCGAATTAAAGTTGTTAATAAACCCCTAAAGGACCTCATTATGCACTTTTCGACTTTTAGAGCTAAGGAATGACCCCCAGGCGACACATACTCATTTTTCACTATTCTTGAGGCTTAAGGTAAGTTTTTCACACCCCGAATCCATTTTTTGATCCGTAGAACGTAATAGAATTGGTGAATATTGATGGGAGAGGGTTTTGATCTTAAATCTATGGTGGAAACAACCCTTAATTTGATAAATAGGATCATGGATTGATCTAGGGTTTGTTAGATTTATTGGTAATTCGGGTAATTAATAATTGTTTATTGATTCCCGTATTATATTGTTTGTTAAAGAACAAGCAAAACGAATACGGAAAGGGAAGGATCAAGTTTCTTAGGGCTTCAAGCTTGTTTTGAGGTAGGTGATGGTTGTGATTCTATGTTTGTGTGATGTATGCTTATTCTTGCTTCATTGTGATACTTGTGTATGTATAAATGTTGCAATGTTGATCACACTTGTTGTAAACGAGATAGATGAATATCATTGCCATGAAATCATGACTTAAATGTATGATCTTGATGATGTATTTGCGTTTGTGATTGTGGTGTGTGAATGGGATCGGATTGCCACGTTCCGGCATAACTAACTTGGATCGGATTGCCACGTTTCGGCATAAATATGGGATCGGTTGCCACATTCCAGCATAAATATGGGATCGGATTGCCACGTTCTGGCATGCTAACAGTTTGGGCTTGGGTTCCATGAGAGGACCAATGATATGATGATAAATGTGAAAAGCGTTTTGATTCTTCATGTTGATGATGTTGTATATGTTGATGTATATGCAAATGATTATAATGTTGTTTGACTTGCTTATGTTTCACTAGTGGGATAGCTGCGTGATTCTACCAGTACAATGTGGTTGTGTATTGATTATGCACTTGCTCTTATTTTTGTTGAGTATAGGGCATCTTCATGCGACTATTGACAGACCTCGTTTAGAAGATCAGTGATCGTCGCTTCGAATTCAAGGATGAGCCAATTCTTCCGGGCTGCCATAGGATTCTAGTTAGTTGATTAGTTGATTAGTTTGGGGATGTATCCCTTCTTGTTTAGACTTGGATCATTTGTTTAGATGTTTTGGTACATTTTTTTATTATTAGTTTTGGTACATTTGTTTAGATAGGATTCTAGTTAGTTGATTAGTTGATTAGTTTGGGGATGTATCCCTTCTTGTTTAGACTTGGATCATTTGTTTAGATGTTTTGGTACATTTTTTTATTATTAGTTTTTAAAAAAATCAAATTTGGACCTGTGGTCCGACTTTATTAAGAAAATCTAATGGAGTCAAGATGAGCTCATTAGACAAAATAGGAAACAAATATATACAAAAGAGGGTCCAAACATGACCACTCTTCAGGTGAAAAAAGACAGAACTCTTGAAATTAGGAATTCTGAAAAATTGAGCAGCAGTTTCTCCTTCCTCTTTCATCTATAAGATCCACCGCTGAAGATTTTTCCATGGCCTTTCATCTCGAGCTTCACTCTCTTTCGCTTTTGGGTCATCCACGTTCTCTATCTCAGAGAGGAGTATTGGTATTGATCGGCTATCAAAGGTATCAATTTCTCCTCTTTCTCCATAATTGTGATGCTCATTTCATATAAGTGCTCCCATTTCCCCTCCTTTGTATCACTAATCGGCTTCCCTTCCTCCCGCGCAGTTGAAACAAAGAAAGAGAAATCCAAGTTGCCTTCTTGTAGTTCTCCTCGTTGTGCACAAGGACTTCCATAGCAATCTTACTATCATTTTTGCTGGTGACTCTATTGTTTTTATTGGTTGTTATAGCTCAGGCTAGTTAGATCTCGCGTACCTATTTTGCCAATGGTCTGACCACAAACTAGTTTGTAATTGTAATATGTGAACTTGTGATCCTTCTTCTGCTTATGTTGTTGGTGACTGTTTTATCCTTTTTGTTCTGATTCTGATTGTAGGTGTATGTTGTTTATCCATGTTAAGAATCTTTCTTGCCCTGCTTGGTAAATTATAAAAACTGTCATAATGTTGTTTCTCCTCTTGATTTATAGCTAAGTGTCACGACCCGATTTCTCAAGTCATGATGACACCTACTATAACCCACCAGTAGGTAAGCCAACCCATAACCCGGAACAACAAGTAATGGGTCTGAGGGTAGAAACTAAACAAGAGTAGGCAAATAACAATATAAATAGGCGGAAGCAAACCAAAAACATATATACAAATAAAGATCCCTCCCAAAACCTGGAAGTCACTAGTACAGAGCTACTAACAAAATGAGTACAAGTCCCAAAAGTGGACAACAGAGACTGGACTGTCTCGAAAGGAAAAAGACAAGTCTATATATACAGATGGAGACTGAAATAGTACAAAACGTCGTGTGCTCACTCCCGTCTCCGGATCAGTCTGCTCCAAGCTCGATCAACGCTGGCTACCAGTGCCCGGACCTGCTTCACGAAATAGATGCAGAGCGTAGCATGAGTACCCAAAACAACAGGTACCCAGTAGGCATCAT
>NW_006239634.1:0-2234 GCF_000226075.1 Solanum tuberosum | reverse complement strand
CGAAAACCAAATTCAAATCGCAAAGTAGAATTAGTGTTACCGACCGTAACTCGGAAGCCGTAACATCGGGGAAAATAAGGATAACTACAATCGGAGAAAGAGTATCACCTAACTAAGGCCCAAACTATCAGACTCAAGTCTGCTACACCAGTCTACAAGGATCTAAGCCAGCCGAGCGACGTCGGGGCAAAACTAAGGCCTATCGGATCCGAATCATGTATTTCTAAGGCAAGCCCTAGTCAAACCTAAACTAAGGCCCAACATGTTTCAAATAAACAGTAATTAATCATGCAAGCACTCCACATAGAGAGGAGGGTCCATTAATAATACAAAGCCTGCTCACAGTTACCCCGATAATATCAAAATAAGCCGAAAACATGATTTCTAAACACCTATGCAGGATTCAATAACTACCCAACCCAAATCCCAACTAATCAACATGCATTCACATTTTTGAGTTCAATCTAAGAGAGGAAAACCGTAGCCTACCTGTAGGCCAATCACACGCGCTCCAAAATTACTTCTCTAGAGCTTTCCCTTTCCGAACGGTCTCAAAACGCTGCCCCGCTATCAAAAAGAGAGACACAACGTTATTACAGTCGTTTAGACACCAAAATCACAATAAACAGAGTCTGGTCAATTTTGGAGTCAAAACGGGAATCGTGGGACCCGCTCTGGAAATTCCAAAATTAACCCCAAAAAATTGAAAATTCCGAAATTACCCCAAAAGTAGGTCCTAACCAGTTTCCCCCAGCTCATATCCCAAAATGGGACACAATTCAAGGCTCGGGAACAACACACTACCAACATACAACTAAAACACAAATTTTCTCAAAAATCGAAATGGGACAGCAGTGTATTTACCAAAAACGAGCGATCTACAGTAAAATGTAACAACACCACAATGTTCTCCTCGAAAAACCACTGAAGATAGCCTCAAAAATCACCAAAATCGGATCTAAAATGGCTAAGAAAACAAGTCTCAAAATTTCCAAAATAAGCTCACAAAAAGAGGTCTGGCCGCAGGTATTTTTCGAAAATTACCTCAAATGGGGACTCCAAATCACTATCCGAGCTCACCAACGCGTTGTCCTCAAAAAATCTCACAACTTTTCCTGTTGGATCGCCCAAATCGGTTGAGAGATGAGAGAGAGATGAGGGTTTGAAGTTTGGGAAACGTGGCTGATTTTCTGCAATAAAATTGCAGAAAATCTGCATATTTCCAAAACTTAAAATTTCGATAGGGTGCTCCGATCTCGTTCGGAACCCCGTGCACGCAAATGAGATATGCAACCACACCAAATTCGATATTCCAGACTCAACGGCGTAGTCAAAATTTCCATCAGAGGTCATTTCGATAAAAAGTGGGTCCCACTTCCAAAGGCCATTTTAAGTCAAAACCCACAAAAGGGCTCGGATAGATATCGAAAACCTCCAGACACAAAAAAGGGTCAATCTAGACCAGACTCGACATTTCGGAGCTAACCACGCTGACGGAATTCTCATCTGAGCGCGTTTACTCAGAATGTTGACCAAAGTCAAACTTAAGCCAAATATCAAAGGCTAAAACGCCTAATCGCACCGACTCACACTGAAAACCTCGGGAGTCATGTCGACCATGCTACTAGCCTAAAATGACCCCTCCGGAGATGATGGAATTGTCATAATTGGATTTCGATGTCATCTTCTTAAACTTTTGATTGAAAATGATTATTCAAGGTTCATAAGCTCCAAAACACAAAAACTCGCACCAAGACCAAACGAACGACCAGGTGACCGAACTGTCAGTCCCAGCAAGTCATAAATGACTTGGGGTCGCTATAGGAACGCTCTAAACGACACACAGAAGGCAAGACACAGAAATGACCAAGAGGGTGGTCATTACAAATACATTCCTTGCCAGCCTCAGCAAACATAACTTTTTTGCTTTTGTTGTCTATCAATAGCTTCATAGTAACCTTAGAAGCTGTCATATTTGTGAAGCAACAAATTTAGAAGAGATTGCATGATATGAACAAACATACTTTTGCTATATATATTACTACTATATAGAAGTGAGAGTTGAGGTGTACCAACATGTGTTTGGCCTACTTTATTCAACCATGTGTTTGATCTACTTTATTGTTACTCTTTTTATTTTGCACGTGGGTCTCATCAGGAACATATCGCCGCAGCATCGAAACATGAAAGACTGGGTGGATGGCTGAAAATACTGGAGGTATGGCCAACTCATA
>NW_006239633.1:160327-176200 GCF_000226075.1 Solanum tuberosum | reverse complement strand
GAAACAAGAAAATCTGTTACTGGGTATTTGGTGAAGTTTGGTGGAGCTGTAATATCCTGTAAGTCCAAGAAACAAGAAACTGTGTCAAGAAGTTCAGCTGAAGCTGAGTTTAGAAGCATGGCTGCATATACTGCAGAAATCACTTGGCTGATAGGGCTGTTCAGAGAGTTGGGAGTGCATATTAAACAACCTATAGACCTAATGTGTGATAGTAAAGCTGCAATTCAAATAGCAGCAAATCCTATATTCCATGAAAGAACTAAACATATTGACATTGATTGTCACTTTGTAAGAGAAAGAATCACTCAAGGCATGATTAGAACTGATCATGTATCAACAGAAGAGCAACTGGCAGACATACTTACGAAAGGCTTGGGAAGATCTCAACATGAATATTTAGTAAGTAAAATTGGACTTACGAACCTGTTTCAACCATCAACTCGAGAGGGGGTGTTAAACCAAGAGGCAAGTTGATGTAACCACATATGAGTTAGTAGTAACTCAAGCTGTTAAGAAGTAGTTAGAAGTTAGTTAGCTAGTTAGTTAGAGTGACAGCTAAGAGGTTTACTAATTGAAGCTTACTTCAGATTGTATATATACTATTGATGTGTAACTGATTCATTAAGTTGGAATTTATGTGAATTGAGATTCTCTTTCAGCTTCTTCTTTCTCTGCTTTGTCTCTAGAACATTCACAGCCATGAATGTTAACAATATGTATCTATACTTCTACTAAACTAGCAATGTTTGGGAATCTAAATGTTCTTACTAATGATGTAACTCGTATTGATGCTAATAATTAGTGAAGATGCTACTATTATGGATACTAGTGCAGATGCTACTACTATTACTATAAAAAACAACATTTAGTGACACACAAAATCTGACGTTACTTTACATATAATCGTTGTTAAATTGGATTAGAGACAAAATATTGTTTGTTACTATTTTACTCGTTGCTAACCTCTTGGCGACGAAAAAATTTAATTTTGTTGCTGATTTAGCGACATCTCAGCGACAAACTATATCCGTTGCTATTTTCGTAGCGATGAATTATTCGTTGCTATTTTTACATTGTTGCTGTTATTTTTATATTTTATTTCGTCGTTTGAATAACTTCGCGACAAAATTTTTTGTCGTTATTCCGTCGTAACATATTTTTTGAGTAACTTCCTGACAAAATCTTTTGTTGCTAATCTGTCGCCAAAGTTTTCTTTACAACTACAATTTATATAGTTGCTAAATATGTCGCAAGAAATTTTCTTGTAAATCTTTTTTTATTTTTTTTTATTTTTAATATACCTTATTGAAACATATTAAATGTAAATTATTAAATACCATTGAAATAATCAACATACGTATAAAATAATAATTATCGAACGTTTAAATATATAGATAGCAAAGCTTCGACAACATAATTATATCCAAAACATTCATATAAGTATCTATCAACAATTCTTAAATCAAAAGAACCCACATCCATCGAGTATTATGGATACACAATGTACTTTAAAAAATAGACAATATCAAAATTTAATGCAAGTTGGGTCAAGGACTACGATCATCATTTGAAACTAAAGGATCTTCCTCCTCAATATTAGTACTAGCAGGAGGCAGGGGCGGATTTACGTAAGACAAACTTCGTCAAAAAATTACACTATATATATAAGATTAAATTTTTAATATACGTGTATATATATAAATACTGAACCCCCTAAACATACACCAAAGGCGTAGCTCAGTGGCGTTGGGGGTTCAGGAATTTGCTCTACTGCACGCGAGGTCGCGTGTTCGAATCCGGGCAGAGGCATTTCTTTTATCAGCTTATATTTTAGGTATTTTAATTTATTTAAAAATATAATAATGCAATCAGAAAATGATGTTCAGTTCCAAAAAATTAAAACGCTGATTGGAAATTTAGAATTTATTAGTTTAATCCCTAATTATAAAGTCAAATATTAAAAAACTCTTTTCTTCTTGATTCGACAGTTTAATCCGACCCGTTTATATCCGATTCGACCCGTTTAATTTATTTGTGGATATTATTTACGTGATTAATATTTTTTTGAACCCCCTTGATGAAAATCCTCCCTCCGCCACTGGCAGGAGGAACTACAGGTAGATTATCGATAGGTGGTGAAGAAATCACTTCATGTACCCACTCAAGAATTACAGAAAGAAAATGATCAATAAGTGCAAGAACAATTGCGTAAAAAACTCAGGCATATTTATTGTCGTTGTTGGTTGAGAAATCGAAGGTGATACTGATGATGAAGCATTAGATCTAGAAGAGACAAAAAAATTTGACCCATAGTAATTTTTTCTTTCAAATCCAAGACCATATATTCTTTTCTATTTTTGCTCCTCCCGCGACTTCATAATATGCTTCACATTGACCAGTATCTATCTGAGACTCTGTTTTTTCTCATAATATTTATCTTTCCTGTAATAAATAGTAAAATTAATACATATTGTATCAAAAGGTTACTGAAAGATTCTTTGAAAGAAAAAAAAAGTTAACTTTGATTTAATAATAATTAAACACCTTAAAAGGAAAAGTCATCCTTGAACTCTTAAACAAAATTGACAAAATCAATAGCTATTTTGCTAGTACATTTATATGTTAGAATAAGTTATAGTGAAATATGTTCTTTTATTGTTCACCTTAGGTCACAAAGATATGATATAACTGAGCCCTTGTCATAACATGTATACCTCTTATCAATGAACTCCAGAAAAAGATAGCGACATGATTACAAAATGAGCATGATTTGAAGTTTATGAGTTCATATAATAATCTCAAGTATACAAAAAATAAATAGGGTTCAACATCACATGGTAATAATCATAGATATCCAGTAGATTTCTTAATACGTATACACAGTCTTAGCAAAAAGTATTGAATTCACATGAACCTATATGTTACATTGTAGATTCATCCATGTCAAAATTTAAAAGGTGTCTCACAGTCAAAAGTTAACTCTTTTTAAGAATACAACAAGTATGTGTAATGGCAAAAACCAAAGCTAATTCAAGATGGGTTAAAAAGGCCAAATGAGAATAGTAATGTGCACCAAACAACTTGGATGTACGTAGGTGATTTCTATAAAAATGTATTATTCATACACTTACGTGTCATTTGCCTTTAAAAAACTTTGATAATCTTAGCCACAGACTCCTAAAAGGAATAATCATGCAGTTTATTACATGGTCAAGACAAGTTATTTTTTCAGAATCTCGATTTGTAGCTAGATACAAGTTTTTTTTTCGATTTCATGGGAACCAGAGATCTGAAGGAATGAATGATGCTAACTTATCCTGCATTGTCCTTCTCCCACACATTCTTAAGTCTCATTCACTTTTCAGCTAAGCATACAAAGTTGAAACCAAACAGAAAACAAAGTTTATGATACTATGATTCAATGTATGTCATTCATAATATGTACAATTAAAAATAAAAATCAACAACAATTCAATGTATTTCACCCATAGCTGCAGGATGCTAAGATGGTAGAGTCCGAGTTAGTCATTTTTCTCCAACTTAATAAGCTTTCCGTCCTATTCACCAACTCAATTCCAGACAAACTAATGCTACATAATAATCCTAAGCTACACCCCACTAAAAAGAATTTAAATAACCTTTGAAGATAAAATTCAAGCTCACATAGTTAGAATCATATGAATACACATTAACATAATATAGTTACTGCCCTACTAATAAGAAGGTCAAAAATTTCTATAGTGTTGGCACCTAACATCTAATCCTTTAAGATTTTCAAATATAAAGTCAATGAAGTTACAAAATTTTAGACTTACATGGACAATTCGAGAACGCTCACCAACAAAAGATTTTCTATTGTGATCATGTGTATGAACATTCAAATGTAATTCGTTTGGTGTTGCATCTCGATCCTTTTCAACAACCTATACAAAAATAGAATTTTAATCACTTCTTTTTAGAGATATCTCTATTACGAGAATGATTCAAGCATATGACAAAAATTGAACTATATATATAAATGAAAACAGAATAACATGAAAGTTCATTACACCTTCTCAAGTCACTAGATTAAACTAGAATGACTTCTCCCTTACTGTATGTATAGGTTAGCAATTCATATATATCCTCCACACAATTACAAGTTTTTTGTAACTGTATGTAAAGTATAGATGAAAAATGAAGAGAAAGTATGAAGGATTGCATGATTTTGAAAAATAACAAAAAGAAAGCAAGTCTACAAGCTAAGTCATTGTAATGAGGTTATAAGTCTGATTGCTTTCTTGTATTGAGATCTCAGAATGCTATACATTTCCTCTGTAAGGTTACTTTAGATAAGCGATATTCTTTTTCTTAATATTTGTATATTTCACATTTGCTAAAAAGTCCAGCTCAAGCTGATGTTAGAAGAGTGAAAAATTAAAAAGTTTAACAAGAAAAATAAATGCACAAAATACTGGAGAACTTTCTACAATAACTTACTGGTCACCTTCCTACAATGAATATTGACTTGCTTCCTAAAATTAAGTGGATATATACTTACTAAGTGGATAATAGAGATGCTAAATCTACTACTAATGTTGTAATGTTCTAATATATATATATATATATATATTATTTTTGTTTCTGCCAAAAAAAGAGAGGAAAGAACCTCTACTTTTTTTAGTATTCAACACTTTTAGCCTTTGTTTTCATTTTTGGACCAATCTCGCCTTTATCTGAATCAAGTGTAATGCTCTACAAAATTGTACTTAATTTAGATTAACAACATGCGTAATGACATAATCAAAATAGTCAAATTTATCATTGATTTAATACTTTTATTATTGATTTACTTTTACGTTAAAGTCAATATTAGAGTGTACATGAAATGAAGTCTGAAGGGAAGTATCTCTATATTTCTTGAAATTCGGCAATTTTATCCTTCATTTTATTTTTGGATCAATCTCGCCCTTATCATGAATCAAATGTAAAATTTCATATCAGTGTGTTTGGTATGAAGGAGAATGTTTTCCTAAAAATATAATTTTTTTAAGAAAAACAAGTTGGTTTATAATTTATTTTCTCATGTTTGGTTGGTGAGTGGAAAATATTTTTTAGTGTTTGATTGGTGAATGAAAAATATTTTTCAAAAAGTATCTTTTATTTTTGGCTAGAGAGTAGAAAGTATATTTTTAAAACATAGTATTTGTACCGAAAACTAACCCCGATAATCGATCCAACACCCAACCCCGACTCTCAAACCAAAACACGACCTCGACACTCGATCTGGGCCCTGATCCTGACACTCAATCTAGAATTTGACCCCTAATCTCGATATGGGACACAACATTCTAACTGGAACCCAACTCCGACCCAAGTCGGGACACGATCATGTGACCCTACCCATGACCTCACCCCAACTCCCAACTAGAGAACCGACATTCGAACTAGAATACGATCTCGACACTATTCTGATGATTGATCTCAACACCTGACTTGAGACTCATTAATTCCGGCTCTCGACCTGATATTTGACATTTGAATTGAATCTAACCCTGACATTGACATCGACACTCAACCCCAATGATTGATTCGGAGCTCAATTCCAACGCAAACTTGGAATCCGACCTCAACTCCTAACTTGGGAGCCAATTTTCGAACCTAGAATTTGATATGGACACCTTATTTAGGATCTGACACCTGAATTCAACACCCAAATCGAGACCTGATAGTTGAATTGAGACTCGACTTTGGAATCGAGATCTAATCCCCACATCTGATTTGAGATTAAATTTTTGAATTGAGATTCGACTCTAACACCCAATTAGAAACATGACTCTAACCTGAGACACGACCCTGATCCGAGACCCGATCTCGACTCTCGTTCCCAACATCCAACTCAGGATCAATTATTGTGACTATACTATTACTTTTTACATAGTTTTCATGTATATAATTTTTATTTTTAAAATTTTATGTTTGAGTGTATGGTCAAAATTAAACTGTCTGACTTTCAAATTCGAACGATGCCACATAATTGGGATAACGAAAGTAAAAAATTTCCGCACACTTCAATCTAGCCTTATTAATTATCTCTCTCGACTTTCATTGCAATATTGTAGTTTAAAATTGACATATAATTAAGGAATATTATTTATTGGTTGTTCATATGCTGTTTGGATATATGAAATATTTTTCATCAAGGTGCTAGAAAGATGTGATTTACATGGAGATTTACATGAGTATTATATTCGCAGGAATTTCTCACAGCTTTATATGCAGATATTTAAAATTCCTGAGTTCTAGAATATTTTACCTGCAAATAATATTTTTCAAAAAAATCTATGGTAAATTTGGCGTCATTTTACGCTAAAACATTATTAGGGAATTAATTATGGAAAGTAATTTGCATGTAACATTTTCATAAGTAAATTCACAAGTTGTCAAACAAAAATAAATTCATTCGTTACATTGCAGCAAAATCTCCAAGTAAAGCTACTCGCCGACTTAGTTAGGGATATTTACCTAGAAACTTTTTAGTTGAGGAATTACCTGAAATTTTAGTTCTGCGAATTTTGTTGGGGTTAACTTCATGAAAATTTATTTGGGAACTTTTGTATATGGAAGATTACATAAAAATAATGTTATTGCAGATTTAGTTGGGGATTTATTTCATAGGAATTCACCTAGAGATTTTCGTATAGGGAGATTTTATTTTTAATTTTATTTTATAACATCTTCTTAATTAAATGTATTTAAGTAACTGGATCTTTTATTCATGATCCAAATTGGTGAAATAAAAAACTCGTTCTTTCAATGGGGTGACAAATATTTCTTGCTCTCTTTGTTGATGATTTTAGTAGAAAACCTTGGGTGTAATTCTCGAAGCAAAAATCAAAAGCTTTTGTTGCAAATTTTAGGAATCACATAATTTTAATATGAAATCACAATCTATCCCTCTTTAGTTTGTAATTACATTAATCCCTTAAAAAGTAACACAAACCGGATACATAAAGAGTATTTCGGATACATTAAAAACTAGCTCGGATACATTATAAAATAAACCGGATACATAATATGTAGCTCGGATACATTAAAGAAATAAGAGATTTAGAGGTTTTTAGAAATAGAAGGAGATATTGGAAATAAGGGAAACATAGGACGTGTATTTCAATAATTTTTCCTCTAAAATTTTCAAAACACTTGTAAAAAAAGAGAGTGACTATGAAATAAATGCTTTAAGGTTCGATAGAGGAGATGAATTCACTTTAAAAAAATTAAATGACTTTGTCAGTTTCACTGAATTTATCACCTTTTAATGATACTTTATACGCAAAAGATGCACAGAAAAGAATAGGACAATTCTTAATATGCTCGATGTATGTTGAAAGATAAAAGTATGTCAAAGAAATTTTGGGCCGAGGCTATCTAATGCAGTTCATTTGAGAAACTGGTTTTTCAATAAGAAATTTTAAGGATCAAATCCCTCAAGAAGCATGAAGCAAAATAAAAGTAAGGGTCAAATACTTGAGAATCTGTGGGAGCATAGCCTATGCTCATGTGGTCAAAGGAGAGCAAAACTTGACGATCAAAATGTCAAGTATGTATTTATTGGCTGTGACACAAGTTCAAAGAGTTATACAACCCAAGAAACACCAAGATAGTGGTGAAATGTTGAGTTTGATGAAGAAGCAACATAAAATCATAGACTCAATAAAAAAGAATAAATGATTTTCTTTCTCATACTTTGAAGATGACGAAGAACACGACACTTGCACAGGATGCAATCCCACTTCTTTTACCAGCAAAATATTGCATCTCTTTCTTTTCAAGAGAGTTCAAACTAAAGGCCACAAAGAATGAGGAGCATTCTAGAGCTCTATGATGATATATACTTAAAGAAATTACTATTTTTGATTTTTTGTTATAGTGAGGTGATGAATTTTGATGAAGCTATTACAAATAAAAGGTGGAGACAAGCCATTAAGGAGAAGATCAAGTTAATAGAGAAGAACAACATTGAGAGTTAACAACTCTTTCCAAGGATCATCAAGCAATGGATATACAAGACGAAGTAAAATTCTCATGGAGAGATACAATGCAAATTTTGTGGCTAATGGTAACAAGCAATGACATGCGTAATTGATATGAGGAAGCCTATATGCACTTGTTTTCCACATGAAGATGATCAATTTTCTTATATATTTAGCAGCACAAATAAAGTGAAAAATTCATTAACTAGATGTCAAGTTGGGATTCTTGAATGGATATCTTGATGGGGAAGTCTATGTTGAGTAACTATTGAGCTTTGTAGTTAAAATCATGAAAATAAAGTGCTTTGGTTGAAGAAAGTTTTACATGAATTAAAGCAAGCTCCACATGCTTTGAATAGTCACATAAACAGGTATTTTCAAGACAATAAATTTGTTCATTGTCTCCATGAATATGCATCTTACATTAAAGTTCATATTGATATGATGGACATATTCTGCTTCTTTACCTTTATGTTGATGATCTTATTTTAACAATCAATAACTCAAGTTTGTTTGAAGCTTATAGAAAAGCTACGTTTGAGTTTGAGGTGACATACAACATAGAGCTCATGTCATATTATTTGGGCCTACCATCTTTATATAACAAGAAATCTATACAAAAGAAAATTTTGAAGAGGTTCAATGTGCTTGATTGTGGAACGAAATTTTCAAAGTTTGATGATGGTGAAAAGGAGGACTTCACCTTTTTCAAAAGTTTAATGTAAAGTCTGAGGTACTTAACCAATAGAAGGTCATATATACTCTTTGTAGTTGTAACAATAAGTTGTTTCATAGAAGTTCTTATCTTCACTCACTTGAAGGTTGTTAGAAGAATTATTTGTTACATAAAAGGTGTGATACACCTTGAGTTATTTTATTCTTCTTCTAATGACTTCAACATAGTAAAATTTCGTAATATGATTATGAGGGTGATATTGATCATAGAAAAAACACAAATAATTTTGAGTTTTTCTTGGGTGATTGTATTTTTTTTTTTTTTTGGGAGTTCAAAGAAGCAGTCAATTATTACTATCGACTTGTGATGTTGAATACGTGGCAACAACATTATGTATGTGACACTCTATTTGGCTGATAAGATTGTTAAAAGAGCATAATTTACCACAAATGAAAGCCACGATGATTGGTGTTGACAATTCACACAAGCACTTGCTACGAATCCGGTGTATCATAATCGAAGCAAATATGTAGACATAAGCTAGTACTTCATTAAATAATGCATTTCCAAAAAGGAACTAGAATTCAAGTATGTGAAATCTTAGAATTAAGGCATGGATATATTTGCAAAACCTCTCAAATTTAAGGACTTTTGAAAATTAAGATCAAATTATGGAATGAAGAAAACGATAAAAATTGAAAAAGATATTTGTAGGATCAATGAAACAAATATTAAAAACAAGGGAAGTGGCCACAAGTTGCAGCAACAAGAAGTTGTAACATGCAGTAACAAGTTATGCCACATAATTGCAATTAATATTGTAAGTTGCAGAAACCAAGTCTAATTGGTTTTGATTGGGTTGTTCATTTGGCTATAAAAGGAGACCCTCATGAGCTTCTTATTTGGTACATCAAACAAAGGAAGCAATAGAGAATACTAGAGAGTAATCCACACAGTATTTTCTATATATAGTTGGTGAGAAAATAATGTGAGAGTAATATTACATTGTGTGAATTAAAGAAGTATTTTTCTTTTGAAGATATAATAATTTCTTGACACCGGCGACAAAGTTTATTATATTGATTTGTTCAAATATTATATTTTACCATGTTAAAATATTTGGTCTCATTGTTACTATCTTGTTTTTTAAATTTAGTTTGAACTTTGGATAATATTTTTGAATGAGATAATTATTTTCCCAACACAAGCATAGGTAAACATTGATCCATGGTAAAATTCAGTCTTCTTTTTTGGATATACGAAACATCAAGTATACCTTGAATTTAAATCCAAATTAATTGTTTCTATTTTATTTTTTTGGAGCAAGACTAAACCCAACAATTGTTAATAAGAATGTTATAACAATTAAGGTGAATAAGGTTAATGGTGCTCCCATTGCGCTTAAATTCTAGATTCGCCTTCTATTAAGAATGTGCATAATTAAATATACATTCGTAATAACTGACGTTTAATATTTATATATATAATATAATTTTTTGACAAAAATTATTCACCAAATTATAATTTGCCTAAAATTACTCCACCCATGTGTCCAAGCCAATATAACTACGTGTTCAAAGAATGGAAAGAGGGATACAACGGCTAAAAAGAACAAAAAAAGAAAAGCATATAAAAAAAAATTGTTTGGTCGTTGACAGTAGACCACCTTATTGAATGAAATAAATGTACTATATAGTTTATATTTAATGCATACCTCAATCTCGCATTGCGAATATGCTCACCTGGTACTAAATTAAAATATAGTTGAAAATGTAGAATATAAATATAGGAAAAAGAATACCCCTCAATGTATTTTATAATAGAGATTTAACCTACGGTAAATAATTTTTATTCTACCATGTATATGTGTTTTAATTTATTTGTCTTACTTTATTTTTAATTCGTTGAAGAAAAATGTCTGTTTCTTTTTTATACAATTTTTTGATTTCCACTTTCCACATTACATGTTTAAAACCATTATATTTTAAAATATATATTTTGATACATTCTGCATATATTCATGTCAAGTCAAACTCAGACAAACAAACTGAAATGGTCCACAGTCAAACTCAGACAAACAAACTGAAATGGTCCACCTGTGATACAAATTGAATTTTGAGAGTTAAGCAAATTTTTCTTTGATCAGAATTTTTTTTATGTCTTTTAAATATTTGAAGTTGTTAATTATTACTCCCTCTATTTAAAATAGAATGGCCTACTTTCTTTTCTAGTATGTTTAAAAAAGAATGACAATTTCCGTTTTTTGGAAGCCACAAGATTAAAAAATATTTTGGTACATTTGACATAACTTTAATTTAGGACCATAAGATTGAAAGACATTTTGATACATTTGACATAATTTTAATTTTTAATTTAGGATGAAAAATCTTTTTTTTTTTTAAATTCCGTGTTAAGTCAAACTATGTCATTCTTTTTTAAAAATATATTTTTTACATAGTTTCAAATGTTTAAATTTTATCTAAAAGATGTAAAATTTCTATGTCCGAATTCATGAAAAAAATTTAAAAGTTTGAATCTCTAAGCATGTTAAAAAATTGGGAGAGAGAGTGTGTGACAAGTTGTTTGTCATGTTAAACTTTCATAATGTTTCCCCAACCATCATTCATTTCCTCGGTTTTCATGTCACGAGTATTGTTTTCTTTTAATCCATAATTGTTGCACCAAAGTTTGACGAGTTAAAAATGAAGTTGAACTAGTTCAAGTATGTGTTAATTACACAAGACTCCATGTTTTGCATATCTTTTGGGACAAATTAAAGTTGTGTTGGTATGCCCTACACAATACTTGAGATTTTAAAGCAGTATAAAATAAATACATCAAAAAGGACATGAAAACTCATATCAGTGTTGGAAGAAAAGGAAATGACAGGATGAACAAATAGCAGTACACATAAAAAGAAATGATCAGAAAAGAGCAAAAAAAAAAAAAAAAAAGCTTCCACCTGAAAGGAACTTATAGCTTGGCTATCTCATTCATTCTCTTGTATCCTTCATTATTCTTCCATATCTTCTTTCTTACTTCCATTTTCATCTTTATCATGAATTCGTTGATTTACAAAGTCAACAGTTGTAGTATTCAACTGTTCCCTCGTGATTTCTTTTCTTCTCTTGAGACTACTAGACTTATGCATATTCTCCCACTTCTCTTTGCATCTTCTGGCATTTCTCTGAAATCCCATTAACGACATTGAGTTACTTACTTCTTCCCAAAGTAGCCCTTTTGGAGTAGTAGCAAACTTGGATTCCAAATTAGTTCTAATCTGAATTAAGGCCTCAACTTCAGGTTGAGGCCATCGCTTCATGTTGTTATTCACTAAACTAGAATGATTTTGTTCTTCCTTGATCTTGAATGATTGAAAATTGATCTTCTGACCAGTGAGTTTTTCTAAGCAAGAAACAAGAGCAGATTCTCTACTCGAAGCTAAACTTCTTTCATGGGCTCTAGCAGCTTCTTCTTTTTGAAGCTTTGCCAATTCTCGTTCTCTCCACACTTGTTCTCTTTCTTTTCTTTCTTGATCTAATCTCTCAATCGTTTCCATGAAACTCCTTTGTAGATCCTCTTGTTGTTTCCCGAGTTTCTTCACTAAGGACTTGAAAAATCTTGACATGGATTCTCTTGCTCTCTTCCTTTTATGAACTGCTTCTACTTCTCTTCCTCCAACGGATGCACTTTCTGATCCAATATTATTATCGATTTCAACAGCCATGGCTTGATTTGAATCATTGACAGCCAATTCAGGAAAAGAGACATTGTGGTTCCTTGTGAGAACAGATTCAGATGCAATTCGATGAATATCGTCACCATAAATAGCTTCTAACTCTCCGAATAGTACCCTAGGTTTATTTTCTTCTTCTAAGCTCTTGATAATATGTTGCTGATGATGGATTTCTTCAGATCGATACATTTCTTGATCTTCATCTTGTTTGTTTCTCTCAGTTGCATTCCCATTTGAAAATTCCGCACTAAGGGGTTTCCTACAAACCCAAATTAAAATAAATAATGAATAATAGAGTAGTAGGGTCATTAATAGGGTGTACGGGAGAAGGAAATTATAATTTACATGTGATTGAGTGCAGAATAGATTACCAAAAAGGTTGTTTAATAATAGCAGAATCTTCTTGGTTTTGCCACACAGCTAAACAAGTTTGTCGAGGCTGTGTACAGTATCGCTCACTCCCACGAATCAAAGCATCTTCTTGTCCTCCTCTTATTTCACTTACAGGAAAAAATGAACCTTGCACTAATTCCGCCGTCTGAGAGTGGTCTAGCCTTATTTCTTCTTGTTGCTGCTCTAACATGGACATGGATCTGTAATGAGGATGTTGATACTGGAAAAACTGTTGAGTAATCGGTAAATTGTTGATTTGTTGGAGAAGAGGATGAGGTTGAGGGAAGTGATAGTTTGGGTTTATTGTGTAAAATGGCGAGGAAGTTGAAGCATTATTTTCCACCATTAATCTATGCTGCTCTTCCACATCTGCTGACTGTTGGTTTCTCCCAGCCATTTCATAATCTGATTGCATACCCGGCCGGCCCTTTTCTTCAGATCTTAAGCAACAACTTTACTCTAAGATTTTCGATTAGTAGAACCAAACACATACATATCAATAACCAAGAAGTAAACCCTAATAAGAAGGTAAAGATGGAGAAGTTTTTTGGGAGGAGGAGTTTGAAAGATGGGCAAAAACTGTTTTAGAGAGAGAAAAATAAAATTAAGTAGAGAACTAGATAGATATGCATATTATACTTGACAAGCACGAACTGCGGCTAAAGAGAGTTATGGGCCGGGTTACTTAGTTTTATAATATCCATGACCCGTACAATTTTTACTTCTTTTTTTGGTATTTGTACTACTACTTTCTCTTTTTTTACTTGTATTTGATTTTCCCAAGATCCAGCTCTAAATTTCTTAATTTTGATCATTTCATAATGATTCAAAATCAATACTTAGAATAATAGCGCCTCACGGACTAAAAAGATTTGTGATCACTTGTTTCTAATAGTAGAATTATTTTGCCATTAATTAATACTAAATCATAGATTTTCTTTTCTTTTCCTTTTTTGAAATATGCATCAAATAAAAAGATTGTTACTGCCTACTGGTACTTATTTTGAAAATATTTAATGCCAATGAAAAATCGTTTTGGCCAGAATGATACTTTATGTATGTTATTTTACTTTTTAAAATATTTTTAGCCTTTTAACTTTAATACCTTTTAACTAAAAAATGGAAAAAAGATCAGTGTATTTTAAAATTAAAAAAATATTATAGTTTTTTAAATTTTCTGGTCAAATTTTCTGGCAATTTAGCATTAACATATGTTGATTTTTCAGCAGTTAGTATTGTTGGCGTCAATTATATTCTACCACTTAACCTTAAAAATAGTTTAACGACATTTTTTATTTACAGCCGCCAACGATAGAACACTATCATGTTCAGGATTACACCAATTGCCTTTAGATTTCTTTCATTAACTCCAGTTTCATATTTGTTTTTATTATTTTTCATCCGGTGTTGAGTGTTGGGTACCCACATCCACTCCCTAATAAAGAGACTTGTATATAGGGGAATCAAATTCGAAATCGTTGATTAAAAATGAATGAATACTTACCTTCTATCATAACCTGTGTTGGTAGTTTTCATATCATTAATTAGGTAGAAGTAGTGTCACTTAGCATTCAATCGAACATGTATATGTTTTTATAATGGCATAATAAATAAATATGTCCTTTAATTAGCTTGACTTCAATTGACATCTACGCCCTCCAACTTTGAGTTTGTACAAATATACACTTAAACACATGTATAAAATTGTGATGAATTGTTTGTAAGCTGGAGATGTACGCCTTATTATTGAGTGTGTGAAAGATATAAACATATAGCTACTAGCTAGGTGAGTTGAAGTAATGAGGAGATGCCATTCCAAAGCAGCAAATTAATAAAAACAAGGGAAGGATAACTGGTGCAGAAGATCTGAGATGCATTACCATTGGAGAATAGAGAAGAGTACAAAGGGACACGTGTGGGAGAAGGCTGCTACACAGAGAGAGATGGATAATAGATGTGCTTAAAAAAATTGCACTGTGCTGACTTTAGTAAGTGAGGTAAGGGGTAGGGGGGTAGTGTGTAGGGACATTCTGATATTAGGATTTTGGAAGGATACAATTGAAGAAGTGCACGTGAATGTATTACTGTGTGCTATTGTCCTCCTCCTATGTCAGATGAGTGTCCCCCACCCCCACCCCCTCTTCCAGCCCCCACCCTCACCTTCATTAATTTCTGTGTCCAGGACCATCTTCATGAACTATGTGTATATATCATTAATTAATATATCTAGCTTTTAATTTTTGAATTCTCTTTCTATGAATGAAAAACCATCTCTCTGATCCTAAAGATTAATTGTTTTGATAACTACATCTGTTTCACATTTAAAATGAATACTCCCCCGGTAGACAATAAAATTAGCATCGAGAAAACAATAATCAAGAACGGAAAATTATGCAATAATCGTATATATTATTTCAAGTGCGAGTGCTACAATCTCTATGATTCCTTTGAATTCGCCTTTTCAAATATAAATTCAAGAGCTCTTGAGCTTGATCTTGAATTTGACTTTAACTTGAACTTAATTTTGATCTTGAACTTTATCTTGATCTTGAACTTGAACTTTATCTTGACTTCTAGTTGATTTCAAGGGCTTCGAGCTTGATCTTGAATCTGGTGGTCTTGAACTTTATCTTGATCTTGACTTCTAGTTGAATCTAAGGGCTTCGAGTCTTGATCTTGAATCCGGCGGTCTTGATCTTGATCGTTCTTGAACTTGAACTTTATCTTGATCTTGACTTCTAGTTGAATCTAAGGGCTTCGAGTCTTGATCTTGAATCCGGCGGTCTTGATCTTGATCGTTCTTGAACTTTATCTTGATATATCTTGACTTCACTAGTTGAATCCAAGGGCCTTGAGCTTGATCTTGAATCTGGCGGTCTTGATCTTGATCGTTCTTGAACTTGAAATTTATCTTAATGTTGACTTCTAGTTGAATCCAAGGGCCTTGAGCTTGATCTTGAATCTGGCGGTCTTGATCTTGATCGTTCTTGAACTTGAAATTTATCTTAATGTTGACTTCTAGTTGAATCCAAGGGCTTCGAGCTTGATCTTGAATC
>NW_006239633.1:126404-160226 GCF_000226075.1 Solanum tuberosum | reverse complement strand
TCTTTTCTGAATTATGAGGACCCCTATTTATAGTTTTAAAATAGAGGAGTTGTGATTGGAAGAGGACTCCCTTCAGCCAATCAAATTTAAGTGACATGACATATGAGATTTATGGAGCGGGCTTTAATTAAATCTCTATTAATTAGATTTAAATAATTAACTCAATTATATTAATCAATAATATTTATTTGAACTAATATATTCATAAATTTAATATAATCCGAATCATTTTATAAATTTATATTTAATAAATTTTAAATGACTACAAATGCCCCCTTCTTCAAGTCTTGTCGAGATATTTTATCTTTCAAAGACTAGGCATGAAGAATTTGAAGACTTGAGCTTGCAGACTTGAAGAATTTGAAGACTTCAACTTGCAGACTTGACAAATTTGAAGACTTTAACTTGTAGAATTGGAAGATTTTAATACTTCAACATGTATACTTGGAGAATTTAAAGACTTCAACTTGCATACTAGGAGATTTTTGAAGACTTTATCTTGAAACAACTTTTATTCATAGGGGTTTTCCCCCATTGAGTCACCACCATTTGGTGCAAGTCTGAAGTTTTATGAAAGATTACTCATAGCTTTAACTTTCATGTGACAGATCAAGGGAGAATATGTGGTTTTTTGACACTCATGCAACTGAACTTAGAATATGGTTCTAAGCGCCTACGTACCTCAGTGAAGAGGATCAAGTCACAACGTAGTTCTAGGAGAGTGAATGATTTTTTTTAGTTTTTTTAGGGTGTGTCATACACAGTTTATATTCTAGCAGGCCAGGAGTGACATGTAGTTTAGGCTCGTACCTTAATGAGCATTTTAACTTGGAGATTTAGTTCAAATTTGAAAAGCTTTCTGACATACAGTTTAAGTTCATGTTTCAAGGAGCATTTCAACTTAAAGATTTAACTCAAATTTGAAGAACTTTGCGATATACAATTTAAGCTCGTGTTTCAAAGAGCATTTCAACTTGAAGATTTAACTCAAATTTTAAGAGTTTTATGACATACAATTTAAGCTCGTGTTTTAAGGAGCATTTCAACTTGAAGACTTAACTCAAATATAAAGAGCTTTCCAACTTAGAGATTTATCTTGAATATGAAGAGTCTTGTGATATACAGTTTAGGCTTGTGCATCTAGAACCATTTCAGCTTGTAGTTTAGGCTCATGCGATGAGGAGCATTGTAACTTGCAATTTAGTCTCATGCGTTAAATAGCATTGTAACTTGCAGTTTAGGCTCATGCGTTAAAGAGCGTTTAGATATACATTGACTCTTCAAAGTCATCTTCAGATGTAGACCTTCCCCACTTTGGAGTTCTTCTATATCTTCATCTTCATAAGTTTCATAGTTATGAGATCGTTGATCTTCTCTTAAAGTCAAGCCTAATTCCATATCATGTGCACAAGTTGCCAAATCTTCAAATGTATTGGGCTTTAATCCTTGCAAGATGTAGTGAAGACCTCAATTCATGCCTTTGATGCACATTTCGATGCTAGAAGTTTCACTAAGACGATTTTTGTTGTTGAGGCTCAAACTTCTCCAGCGATTGATAAAGTCAACAACTAGCTCATCTTCACCTTGATGAGCCTTTGTAAGTTCAATCATACTAACGACGTGTCTTGTGCTATAGAAACGATTGAGGAACTCTTGCTCTAACTGCTCCGAACAATCTATAGAATTTGGTTCGAGATCTGTGTACCAATCAAAGGCATTTCTTTGAGAGATCGAACGAACTCTTTAACGAGATCATCACCATACGTCCCAGCTTCATTGCAAGTTTCGATAAAGTGCACTATATGTTGTTTGGGATTTCCTTTGCCATCAAATTGTTGAAGCTTAGGAGGTTGATAACCCTCAAACATTTTTAACTTATCAATTCTTTGTGTATATGGCTTTGCATATGTAGAAGAAAATTTGAATGGGGACTTAGACTTGTCTTTGTTAGCCTCTATGATAAAGTCCTTCAATTGATCAATCGGAATCAAACCTCCAGCGGAGAAATGAATCTCTTTGATCTTTATTTGCTTTATGCAAGACTCTCCTTCGTCTTGAATTCTAGGAAGCTTAAAAGATTCTTGACTCGATCTTCTTTCGATCTTGTTATCTATTTTATTTGTTAGCTTGGAAAGTTTAGTATCTTGTTCGTGAGCACACTTTGTCAAGCCTTCAATTGCTTTAGTCAAGCTTGCTAGTCGTTCTTCTATAGTGCAAGTTATTTCGATATTATGTGATGCTTGAAGAGTTGAGATGAGAGGTAGAGATTGTCCCACTGGGCGTGCCAGAATTTGTAGACAATAAAATTCGCGTTAAGAAAACAATAATCAAGAACGAAAAATTATGCAACAATCGTATTTATTGTTTCAAGTGCGAGTGTTACAATCTCTATGATTCCTCTGAATTCGCCTTTGCACATATAAATTCAAGGGCTCTTGAGCTTGATCTTGAATTTGACTTTAACTTGAACTCAATCTTGATCTTGAACTTGAACTTTATCTTGATCTTGACTTCTAGTTGATTTCAAGGGCTTCTAGGTTGATCTTGAATCTGGTGGTCTTGATCTTGATCGTTCTTGAACTTGAACTTTATCTTGATCTTGACTTCTAGTTGAATCCAAGGGCTTCGAGCTTGATCTTGAATCTGGCGGTCTTGATCTTGATCGTTCTTGAACTTGAACCTTATCTTGATCTTGACTTCTTCAAATCTTTAATTCTTTAACTTGAACACTTGAATTCTTGAACTCTCGAGTTCTTGAATTCTTAAACTTGTAGCTTGTAGAGAAATTTGTGGCTTTTGATCCACGAGCTTTCTCTAGCTTTTTGTTTAGAATTCTTTGTTCTCTTTTCTTAATTATGAGGACCCCTATTTATATTTTTAAAATAGAGGAGTTGTGATTGGAAGAGGACTCCCTTCGGCTAATCAGATTTAAGTGACATAACACATGGGCTTTATTGAGCGGACTTTAATTAAATATATTTTTATAAGATTTAAATAATTAACTCAATTATATTAATCTATAATATTTATTTGAACTAATATATTCATAAATTTAATATAATCCGAATCATTTTATAAATTTATATTTAATAAATTTTAAATGACAACAAATTCCCCGTTCTTCAAGTCTTGTCGAGATATTTTATCTTTCATAGACTATGCTTGAAGAATTTGAAGACTTGAACTTGCAGACTTGAAGAATTTGAAGATTTCAACTTGCAGACTTGACAAATTTGAAGAATTTAACTTGTAGAAATGGAAGATTTTAATACTTCAACATGTATACTTGGAGAATTTGAAGACTTCAACTTGCATAGTTGGAGATTTTTGAAGAATTTATCTTGAAACAATTTTTATTCATAGGGGTTTTTCCCCATTGAGTCACCACTATTTGGTGCAAGTCTGAAGTTTTATTAAAGATTACTCATAGCTTTAACTTTCATGTGACAGATTAAGGGGGAACATGTGATTTTTTGACACTCATGCAACTGAACTTAGAATATGGTTCTAAGCGCCTACGTACCCCAATGAAGAGGATCAAGTCACAACGTAGTTCTAGGAGAGTGAATGATTTTTTTAAAACTTTTTTAGGGTGTGCCATACATAATTTATATTCTTGCAGGCCATGAGTGACATGTAGTTTAGGCTCGTACCTTAAAGAGCATTTTAACTTGGAGATTTAGTTCAAATTTGAAAAACTTTGTTACATACAGTTTAAGCTCGTGTTTCAAGAAGCATTTCAACTTGAAGATTTAACTCAAATTTGAAGAACTTTACGATATACAATTTAAGCTCGTGTTTCAAAGAGCATTTCAACTTGAAGATTTAACTCAAATTTTAAGAGTTTAATGACATACAGTTTAAGCTCATGTTATAAGGATCATTTGAACTTGAATATTTAACTCAAATATAAAGAGCTTTCCAACTTAGAGATTTATCTTGAATTTGAAGAGTCTTGTGATATACAGTTTAGGCTTGTGCGTCTAGAAGCATTTCAGCTTGTAGTTTAGGCTCATGCGATGAGGAGCATTGTAACTTGCAATTTAGGCTCATGCGTTAAATAGCATTGTAACTTGCAGTTTAGGCTCATGCGTTAAGGAGCGTTTAGATATACATTGACTCTTCAAAGTCATCTTCAGATGTAGACCTTCCCCCCACTTTGGAGTTCTTCTATATCTTCATCTTTATGAGTTTCATAGATAGGAGATTGTTGATCGTCTCTTAAAGTCAAGCTTAATTCCTTATCATATGCACGAGTTGCCAACTCTTCGAATATATTGGGCTTTAATCCTTCCAAGATGTAGTGAAGACCTCAATTCATGCCTTTGATGCACATTTCAATGCTAGAAGTTTCACTAAGACGATTTTTGCAGTTGAGGCTCAAACTTCTCCAACGATTGATAAAGTCAACAACTAGCTCATCTTCACCTTGATGAGCCTTTGTAAGTTCAAGCATACTAACGACGTGTCTTGTGCTATAGAAACGATTGAGGAACTCTTGCTCTAACTGCTCCCAACAATCTATAGAATTTGGTTCGAGATCTTTGTACCAATCAAAGGCATTTTCTTTGAGAGATCGAACGAACTTTTTACCGAGATACTCACCATACGTCCAGCTTCATTGCAAGTTTCGATAAAGTGCGCTATATGTTGTTTGGGATTTCCTTTGCCATCAAATTATTGAAGCTTAGGAGGTTGATAACCTTCAAACATTTTTAAGTTATCAATTCTTTGTGTATATGGCTTTGTATATGTAGAAGAAAATTTGGATAGGGACTCAGACTTGTCTTTGATAGCCTCTATGATAATGTCCTTCAATTGATCAATCGGAATCAAACCTCCAGCGGAGAGATGAATCTCTTTGATCTTTGTTTGCTTTATGCAAGTCTCTCCTTCGTCTTGAATTCTAGGTAGCTTCAGATATTCTTGACTCGATCTTCTTTCGATCATGTTATCCATCGTATTTGTTAGCTTGGAAAGTTTAGCATCTTGTTCGTGAGCACACTTTGTCAAGCCTTCAATTGCTTTAGTCAAGCTTGCTAGTCGTTCTTCTATAGTACAAGTTATTTTGATATTATTTGATCCTTGAAAAGTTGAGATGAGAGGTAGAGATTATCCCACTGGGCTTGCCAGAATTTGTAGACAATATAATTTGCGTCGAGAAAACAATATTCAAGAACGGAAAATTATGCAACAATCGTATTTATTATTTCAAGTGTGAGTGTTACAATCTCTATGATTCCTCTGAATTCGCCTTTTCAAATATAAATTCAAGGTCTCTTGAGCTTGATCTTGAATTTGACTTTAACTTGAACTTAATCTTGATCTTGAACTTGAACTTTATCTTGATCTTGATCTTGATCTTGAACTTTATCTTGATCTTGACTTCTAGTTGAATCCAAGGGCTTCCGAGCTTGATCTTGACTTCTAGTTGAATCCAAGGGCGTTCGAGCTTGATCTTGAATCCGACGGTCTTGATCTTGATCGTTCTTGAACTTGAACTTTATCTTGATCTTGACTTCTAGTTGAATCCAAGGGCTTCCGAGCTTGATCTTGACTTCTAGTTGAATCCAAGGGCGTTCGAGCTTGATCTTGAATCCGACGGTCTTGATCTTGATCGTTCTTGAACTTGAACTTTATCTTGATCTTGACTTCTAGTTGAATCCAAGGGCTTCCGAGCTTGATCTTGACTTCTAGTTGAATCCAAGGGCGTTCGAGCTTGATCTTGAATCCGACGGTCTTGATCTTGATCGTTCTTGAACTTGAACTTTATCTTGATCTTGACTTCTTCAAATCTTCAATTCTTAAACTTGAACCCTTGAATTCTTGAACTCTTGAACTCTCGAGTTCTTGAATTCTTGAACTCTTGAGTTCTTGAATTCTTGAACTCGTAGCTTGTAGAGAAATTTGTGGCTTTTGATCCACGAGCTTTCTTTAGCTTTTTGTTTAGAATTCTTCGCTCTCTTTTATGAATTATGAGGACCCCTATTTATAGTTTTAAAATAGAGGAGTTGTGATTGGAAGAGGACTCCCTTCGGCCAATCAGATTTAAGTGACATGACATATGGGCCTTAATGGAGCGGACTTTTAATTAAATCTATATTATTAGATTTAAATAATTAACTCAATTATATTAATCCATAATATTTATTTGAACTAATATATTCATAAATTTAATATAATCCGAATCATTTTATAAATTTATATTTAATAAATTTTAAATGACTACACCCCTGTCCAACAATACTTGTTCACTATTGACTTTACATACTTCTTAAGAAACTATAAATAGAAGGGTAATTTTACCAATTTTATCCTTTGAATATAATAAATACAATGTCTTGAAAAATGTAATAGATAAATGACTATAATTAATGATAAGGGTAAATTAGGAACTAGCTAGCTAGGGTCGTTTGGTAGAGTACTCTATTAGTAAAAATAATGCATGCACTAGCTTTGTGTATTAATAGTCCCTTATTTGGTACACTTTTTCATGCTATGTATAACTAATGTTTATACTCTATTGTGTATTGAGGAGTATTTTACTAATATAATGGATTTCTAGGTATTAGTAATTCAAAGGATTTAATACATGCATTAGCTTGGTTTAAAGACTCAATTATCCCTCAAAAGCACTTTTACATCATTTCCACCATAATTGTGGATGATATTTTTGTAAATAAATATTTTTATTCAATGCATACAATTTTTAATACACCAAACCAAATAGTGCATGAGAAATAATCTATGCATAACTAATGCAAACATAACTAATACAAGCATTATTAATGCAAGTATTACTAATGAACTCTATTGAACATTATATTTTTACTCTACCAAACGACCCCTTAGTGTAAAATTATTCATTGATTTCATAAAATAGATAAGTATTGTTGGACATCCTAAAATTGTATAAACAACTATTGTTGGACGGAGAGAGTAACTATTAAGAGATTATCTTTTTATTTTATTTCTTATTGTTTCCATTAATGTAGTGTTAATTAAGAGAGACTTTAAAGAGTATGTACATCAACACTATTAAATGTCTTTTAACGGAGTATAAAAATCCAAAAAAAAACATGTAATATGAATCAAACACCTCGATTCGTTTCAAAGTAGTTGTGATATTTTAGATGAATAAGATATACCTTCTATAAAATAAAATAAAAATCTTATTGTTTCAATTAGTGTAGCATTAATTAAGTGAGACCGTAAAGAGATGTATATCGAAATTATTAAATGTCTTTTTAAGGAGAGTACATAAATCTAAAAAACATATAATATGAATAAAAATAACTCGATTTGTTTCAAAGTATTTGACATTTTGGATGAGTGTGAGATTACCTTTTTTTTTACAAAGAAGCCTATTTCTTATTGTTTTAATTATTGTAGCGTTAATTAAGTGAGATTTCAAAGAGTTATATATCGATACTATTACATGTCTTTTAAGGAGAGTATAAAAACCTAAAAAAGACATATAATATGAATCAAAAGTAGTGACGTTTTATTCTATAGACAATAAGGAGATACAATATGAATCAAAACGACCCAATTTGTTTTAAAGTATTTTGATATTGTAGATGAATTAGTGTAACGATCCTCGTGGTCCTTTTCTTGCCTTTTGTATTTATTTTTTTATTATTTTGTCCTTTTTTGTAGCTTTTCTTTTGTATTTTGACTTGGGGAATGTGTAGCTTGGTTTTTGAGGTGTTCGGGAAAGTCTTGAATAAGTTTCTTCTGTTTAGAGTTTTGATGTTAAAACAATTGACTTCGATCAATATTATTCATAAATAAGCTCATATGAGATTTTCATTAATGTTACTTGTTTCAAAAAGAGGGTATTAGTCTAGTAGAATCATTAGTTCGGGTCTCAAAATTATTGTGTTAATTTTGGGACACTCAGCTGTTTTTTTGTTTTTAATTGAAGTATTGACTTCGATCAATATTTTATCAAAATGACCTTCGATGATTGTCCTGCTATTTTGAGTTCGGAATGTCATTTCTAATAAGATAACATATTTGATTTGTGTTCACTGTACTCCAAATGAATCTCGAGTATTCGTTGGTGGGCTTTGAGAATTTGTTGAAGCTGTTGAGTCTGCCGCACCAACAAAGGCTAATAACATCACCAAGCTGCTTCCCCCCTCATTTTCTTCTTCATCAAATCAAAATGTAAAGAATATTTATTTTTCTCTTTTTTTCTTGTTTGATTTCTGAATTTACAATTGATTTAATAAACAAGAATTAATTATATATAATAATTGCTAATATTATTTCACCAACTTTATCAAAAAATACAAGATCTAAATAGCTCAGCAATATTAATCAAGGGGATAGTTAAAATTAAAATTTAAAGAACACTCAATACTTAAGTCTTAGTTGTAATATTCAAACATCATTACAACAAAAACAACTTTTAGCAGTAATAAATATGCATAGTAACAAAGAGTGCTATTTACCGACATTAATTAATTGTCATTAGATTCAATGTCGCTATAGGTTTTAGGAACATTTACAAAGAGTGTTAATTGTCTCTAAAAAGACATATTTAGTGGCAATTAAGATATTACCGTTAATTAATTGCTGCTAAAGATAATTTTTAGTGTAGTGCATACATATAGAACTGTCAATATGGGCTGACCTATTTCATCCGGGCTAACTCATACATGCTTTGAAATTTGATGGGCCAAGTCGGATTGATCCATTTTTTTGTGGGCCAAAAAACGGTCAGCCCAACCCATAAGTACGTGAGCTACGGACTGTGTCGGGTTAGCCCACTTTTTTCAAAAGTATATTTTTTAAAATCAAATTATAATTTAAAATATTACCATAAATATCGACGAGAAAATATAATATGGTGTTAGTGTTACTACTTGTTAATCAAATCCACAAATAAAATTATCTTTATACTCCTGTTTTAAATAGAATGGTCTAGTTTCCTTTTTAGTTTGTTCCCAAAAAAATTACTCCTTTCTTTTTTTTGGCAACACTTTAACTTCAATTTTTCACGTAGCATGTTTAAGGCCACAAGATTAAAGGGCAGTTTGGTACATTTGACATAATTTTAATTTAGAACCACAAGATTAAATAGTTTTCTTTCTTTTCTTAAACTTTGTTCCAAGTCAAACTAGGCCATTCTTTTTTAAACAGAGGGAGTAATATTTATTAAGTTTGATTTCAAGTAAAAGTATAAATAGCTAAATAAAAATATTAACCTAATTGTTTTCTAACAATCACAATAAAACACAAAAATATGACAATATTCCATCGACTACGGCCTACATAGTGATTCCCCAGAAATTTTAGGACAATTTTATTTTATGTAGTACATATTTAATAAAGATAATTTGTATTTAAATCTTAATATCGAAAAAGGGTCATATTTGCCCTTGTACTCTTAGAAAAAAAGTAATATTTTTCCCTCATCATACTTTTTAAATATATTTACCCTTGTCATCCAATTTTATGATCATATTTATCCTTAAACAGTTAAGACTCATTTTCCTATTTTTATTATCCCACATGACAGCTACATGGATATATTTTTATCATAATTAAATTTGCTCTCAATTTAATTATTATACCGACCCAATATTATAACTACCCATCTAACCAATTAAAATCAATTGCTAATACCATATTTTCCTCGCCAGTCGTCACTTTTCTGTAGAAAAACACAGGTATCATATAAATTTGCAGAATGTTATTATACAGCAATGAAATGGGGTTTTTCATATAACTTATTTGTTGTAGTTAGTCTCGTGTATATAGCTTTAATTTTTTTCTTCAAGACAGAAACCAATGTTTATCAAATGATAGGAGTATTTTTTTTCTTTAATTTCTTTCAAAAATCTCTAGAAAAAGTTAAGATCCATCGAAGAAAAACTAATGTCAACAGGAAAGTGTTAAAGTCTATGTTGGTCTACAGGATATTGACGACGGGTGAGGAAAATATGGTATTAGCAATTGGTTTTAATTGATTATATAATAATTATATTAGGAGTAAATTTTAATATATCCACATAGGCTACACGTATAATAAGAAGAGAAAAATGACACTGTTCAAAGGTAAATATAACCCCAAAATTGGACGGCAATGGTAAATATATCAAAAAAGTATGACGAGGGATAAATCTAGTCTTTTTCTAAGAGTACAGAGATAAATATGACCCTTTCCGTTGTATTATTTAAAACTTTAAATAGATTTTGAGTTTGGACTCTTGTTATTTTTAATGCTCTATTTTATTTTTATTTTTAATTCATTTTTATTTGTCCCACATCCCCGGCCCTACTCATATTTCTCATGCCCCACAAATCAGCAGACTCATTCATATCGGACTAAATAGTCATTTTTTTTAAATGAGCTTCAAATATCTTAATCTAATCCTATCAAATTGCGGGTTAAACCAGACCGACCCAACATACCTAGCCCGTATTAAAACCTCCTACATAAATATACTTTAGATAACATACTATAATTTAATTAATTACATAGTTCTTAATATATGTAAAATAAGTAATATATAATTAGAATATACATTTTTTAAAACAAATTGCTTAATATAGATCTATCTACTTATAACATTATCTAATATACTAGAATTTAAAACTGTTTTTTTCTTTAAATATGATTAAGTGATTAACATATTTAATTCTTCAATGATTAACATATTGTTTTCAAGAGAGAAAAACAAATTGAAATTTGATGTTTTAAATAAGAATTTTTTTGATAATGAGAAATTTATAACAACATCTTGAATAACACAATAATTTTTTTATCATAATTGGTCTAAATAAGAATTAATAGTACAGAGTGATAAGTAAAATTTGAAAAAGAGAGTATTTTTTCAATTAAAGTGACTATTTTGAAAAAGAATTATTTATTACTTAGAATTGAGTTTTGATATTTCAAGTTACCTTATTGATATATAATCAAAAGGAAATGACTCTATTTTTATTGGTCTGTGAACTAGAAATCCAAATAAGAAATTTTGTTGACTAAGTGGAAGATTTTAGGAACCCTCAAGTCTCATAGTTCTAACATGACTGCTTTACTGACTTATGTCTAGTTTGTATTAAATTTTGGATATATTGTTCTTATTATCTTTTAAAAAAATCCTTATTCCCGCTTGTTGATTTGTTTTAAATTTGTTTAAAACTATCTCATTTATATTAATGTGTACTGGTAGCAATGATTTCCAACCTAACCACAAATTACTTATTTGTTTGTACATACATCGCGCCTAAAATTTGCTTAATGCTCTTTATATCGTACTGTTTGGCAATTTTTATCAACATAATCATGCTCCTAACAGTTTAATTAAATAAAATTTCATTATTAAAATTATTTAAAAGTCCAAATCTACTTGTAAAAGGTGAAAGGGCTATAAAACATTTTTTTTTGTTAAAAGTTAGTCGTTGCAACTCACTAAAGGTAAAGTTTGACAAACAAATTTAATTACATAGATCAACATAAATCCGTTCATTTGAAACACTAAATAAGATTTATCACGGAAAAGAAATGCATAAAAAGTTGCAATTTTTTTTCTCTCACAATATTATTAAGCATACAAAGTTGAAAAGTAACTTAATTCATTATAACTAAATCTCATCCAAATATTAATGAATTACATAGCGCGAAACATTGTGTTTCGTGTTTAAATCATGAACAAGGTAAACATTCGACATTTTAAGTGTAACACCCCAAAAGTTTCTAAACCCAAATCAGACCTTGAAAAATTAGAAATAACTCAAAGTTACAAAAAAAGTTTGTACGGATCCGTTCATGGACTGTAAAAGGAACCATGGGCCGTGATAGAATCTATACACTAGAGAGCTCAGAATGAAAAAAATTTCAAGAAAATTTTACGAACTCATTTACGGACCGTCATATGTTTAATGGGCCATAAATCAAATCTCAGAGCCAAAACTCCTGGACCCAAAATTTCATGTCTTTTACAAGTGCCTTCACAGATCGTAGAATGATTTACTGACTATAGAAAGGTCTTGGAAAATTTTATAAAGTTAATCTAAAGTTAGAATCTAAACAAACAAATTGAATACATGACAAAATAGCAATCAAGGAGAAATAAATTTTTCTTTCATGAGGAATTGACACATATACAATTGTTACATACAATTGGCAATATATAGCCTAACATTAATTAGTAATTAATAAACAAATAAAACACTGGCACATATTATCCCAAAAGTAATATGTGGGCATTTCAAAATTATTTTTTAAAATGATAAAAAAAAAATTAATATCATTTCTCTTCTAATTTCCAATCATTTCTCCTTAAAACTAGCAAACATTATTTAGAATTATCTCTTTCCTTTCAATTTTTTTTTTTTAAATAATGAAAGATATTTAATATCATTTCTCTTCTAACTTTCAACCATTTCTACTTAAAACTAGCAAAGTATTATTTAGAATTATCCCTCTCCTTAAAATTAGCAATTTTTTTTAAATATCTACCTTTTTAACCAACGTAACTTGTATTCATAAGAATAGTAATTGTCTTTATATTGCTTTAAATTAGGAATGTCATTATATGGATACATATAGTAGTTTAATTTTTTTTTATATGTATACATTAATTAAAATGCAATTTTATTTTGTATACATTTATTTAACATATTGATTTAGTTGATGTATACTTAATTTATTAATTTGATTTAAAATTTATTGTATACATTGCTTGTGACATGGCAAATGCAGTATGTATACATTACTTATATTTTATTTGTATACATTAATAGTATAAGTATATTGTACAACTATTGATATGTACCTCTGATAGACACATTACTTCCATCAAAATATTTTGACAGATATAATTAGATTTGTAGACATAGTGTTAAGTGTATATACATAATATCAATTTATATGAATTCATATTTTACAGTGGCACTGCACTGTCAAATTCAATATGTGTTCTCCTCTATTAATTTGTATACCCTAACATTTTGCGACGCCATTTGAGAGATCCTCGATTATAGTGACAACAAATTCTGAACATTTTTTTTTTATCGTTGATAATAAAATCTTCAATATCGGAACATTATTTCAATTGTTGACATGATTCTTAGAATAATCTCTCGTACTCATTAGATTTAGAATAAAAATTACAGAAAAAAAAAATAAGTTACCCCCCGAATGAAAGACATATAATCTCCAAACTCTAGATTTTTTGGAGAAAAAATGCCGAATGAATATTCAAATAAGAAAAATTTATTGTGTAATAGGTATATAATGGAAGATTACTTTTTTTAAAAGAAGAAGATACCGTTGAAAAATTGTGGGATTCAATTAATTCCCCAATAAGAGAGAAATATGGTGTAATGGGTATATGATGGAAGAGATTTCTTAGGGAAGAAATTAGAAGAAAGATACGGTTGAAGATACAGGAAAAAAAGGAACAATAAAGTAATTTTTTTTTTTCAAGAAATAAATTGACGCGTCTAGAAAATAGAGAGGAAAAATTAACAAAAAATCACTTTTCAAGAAAATAAATGTGGCTATTGAATGCCAAATAAAAAAAAAAAATTTAAAAAAATAAAATAAAAATAAAAATGAGCTATTTATTGCCAATTAAATCTCGAGAAAATTGAATAAATGACGAATTTAAGAGTTGTTATTATTAATCTTACCAAGATTCTTAAATTTTCAAGTTTTAACATTAGAATATTAATAACAACTAACATATTTAATTTAATTTTTAAAATGCGTAAATAATAAATAAATTAATAATAGGTTGATGATAATGTATACTTTTCATAAATTTGTGTACAACGGATGGAGCATTGCATTCCATGAATTTCTCTTAATCAATTTTTTTCTATTTATAAAAAAAATTGTTTTGCTTCCGTGTTATCTGAGAAAGGTGTGTGTATATTTTTTCATAGTGTCTAAATTGTTTTTTCCTTGAAACAATAATTAAAAAAAAAACTAAACAAAGTAAATATAAAATAAAATAAAATAAGTTAAGTCTAATGATAGTATTATATATAATTGGTATAATATGAATAAAAACTACTGGGGTATAATATTTATGGAAACTGTTTAACTAAGAGTGTAATATATAATGTAGACTGTAGAGTATGTAATTGATATTAACCAGATTTGTATGTAATGTTAATGGAAACTGCTTCACTAACTTATTCATTAAGGGTGTGTATGGTATGAAGGAAAATATTTTCCAACAAGTAGATTTTTGATTTATTTTCTCATGTTTGATTGGTGAGTAGAAAATATTTTTTAGTGTTTAATTTATGAATGAAAAATATTTTAAAGAAAATATCTTTTAGTTTTACTAGAGAGTAGAAAATAATTATTGAAATTGAAATTAAAAATATATATTTTTTAAAACAAACTTAAATTTTTTTGGAGGGGGAGGGGGGGATGGGGTGAAAAATAAAAAAATTGAAATTATTTCTTAAAAACAACTTTAAATTTTTTTTATTCTTTTTGGAGGGTGGGTTGAGGGTGGGGTAAACAAAAAAAAATTGAAGTTAGAAAATACTTTTTAAAATCAAACTTAAATTATTATTTTTGGTCGGGGTGGGGGCTGGTAGGGGCTGATGGGGGGTTGAGGGTTGGGGTGGGTGACGTGGGTGAAAAATAAAAAAATTGTAAGTTGAAAAATTAATTATTTAATTTTTCAACAAAAAAATTGTAATATGAAGTTGGAGGAAAGTTTTTGGAAAATGTTTTCCTTAATCTTTGAAGGGAAGTCATTTTCCTTAAAGTTGAAGAAAATGAGTTGATTTGGAAAATATTTTACCCATCCAAACATGAGAAAATTGGAAAATCCTTCATACCAAACACACCCTAAGTGTATGAATTTTGTGTATAAATTGAAAAAAAAGATAAAATAATCTTAATCAATTTGGATTTGTTTTTATACTGTGTGAGGAGGGGTTAAAAACTTTTTGTATATGTAACTGGACTTCAATGGTTGAATAAACAATATAAACACAACTCATTTTGTGTATATAATAAGTATAAATTTAGAATTTCAAGGTACAACTAATATGAATGCAAAATTGCAATCTTCATATCAAAATATACCAACTTATAACCAATAATTTGTGTGGACAACAATGTGTGTATAAAATAGAAACAAAAGACACAACTCAAAATCATAGTAAATTTTAATCAATAATGCATGGTTCATATCGAATTCATACAAAAAATAAACTTATTTTGTGTATACAAAAAGAATAAATCTAAAATTCTAGAGTACAACTAATATGAATGTAAAATTGTAATCTTTTTATCAAAATCAAACCATTTTAGCACTAGTATTTTGTGTATATAATATGTATAAATAAACTTCAATTATTCAATAAATAATACTCCCTCCATTTCAAATTAATTGAATTGTTGAGGTATTTCACACCCTTTAAGAAAAGAAGATTAAGACATAAATTAGGCATAACTTTCCACTTTTACCCTTATTAATTACTTCCTCTGTCCCTAATTACTTGTCCACATTTCCCTTTTTAGTTGTCCCTAATTACTTGTCCATTTTGACAAATTAAGAAAGAACAATTTTTTTACCTATTATACCCTCAATTATTTACTTTGAAAGAGTAAAACTTTTTGAAAATCTTAAGTTTTTAATTCATTCACTTCATAATTAATAGGGATAAAATGATAAATTCACTATGTCAATTATTATTTTCTTAATAGGTGTGACAATTCAAAAGTAGACAAGTAATTAGGGACAGAGGGAGTATTGTCAAATTTATGATTAAAATAACTAAACATTAATTAATAACTAATTCCAATACTAACTAATGAATAGTAAAATTGGAAGAACATTTTAGTCTTGAAAATTGAACAATTAAGTTAATTTGAAAGATGAAAAATGTCTCAACAATTCAATTAATTTGAAATGGAGGGAGTATAAACAAAGAAATTATATCTAATTAATTTTGAAAACTAACTTAGTGTTCAATAAATAAGTAAGAGTAAGCACGAACTTTGATTTTTTAGGCATAGTGTGAAAATCAAACGAAAAAATAAAAATAAAAATTATATATAAGTCATTTCAATAAAACGAGAAAAAGGGAACAAATGAGGTTAAACATCGGGTGATTTTTCCTTTAGTAAATCAATGTATAGTCTAAATCAACCTCTAGGGTTGAAAGGATCAACTAGATCCATTTCGTTCATTCTGTGTTGTAACTAGAAAGCAAAGTACTTAGTTCTCTAATAGAAAAAGTCATATATTTTACCACAAATTTTTTTCCCTGAAAAAAAATAGGCCAAATGGTCTGGTGGACCCTTGTACTTGTATCAGTTTGTATTCTGGACCCTTTTACTTAATCATTTGTCAACTGAACCCTTATACTCAATAAAACACAATTTAACAAATCCCTCTGACCGTTGACCAGGCTTATGTGGCATTAGAATGTGTGAGTTGGCAAAAAATGTGTAACTACGCGCTTCTTTTAGGCGAGTGAATAACATTTTTGAGATAAAAAATATTAAAATTACAAAAGAAATAAAAAATTTAAAAACAATTAATTAAAAAATTCTTTCTTCTTCACCCACTATCCCATCCTTTTCAACCATTTTTATCGCATCCCCAACCCTTCTTTCTTCTTCTCCACAATCTGTTAACATCAATTTACCAAATCTTGGGCACATCTTGAGTCCACTGATTAACCACTGAAGGAGAAAGCGGTGTTGGTGGTACTCGCCAGAGACCACATTGAATCGCAGTGGAGTGAGAGAGAAGCAGCGTTGGTGGTGCACGCCGGAGACCACCAACAATATTGATAGATACTGTGAAGTATGTAACCTATTCTTGCATGCTTCCTTTTAAAGGATCTGTTCCTTTAGTGGCTACCTGAGAATGGAAAGCTTATGTTGAAAATGCATCTTCATTGATCCCTGAACAATTTTGTAGATTCAGGTGAAATATAGTGTTTACACCTTGCATAGCTTTCATTGGTAGATTCAGACATTGCAACGTCTTTCATGAATTAGATCTGATACTTCTCGGCCAGATCTAGTGATGACCAGGCTTAGGTTGTTGGTTTTGTAAAGGTTGGAGGAGGAAAGGCAAATGGTTATGGTGTGCGGTGGAGATGAAGACAGGTGAGGAGAGTATATGCGATTTCGCCGGCAAAAATGGCGACGACGGCGGCAATGGCTTCTCCGGTATATTTTGGCCGTGGACAGTGAAATTGGGGAGAATAAGATATGGAGGTTTACTTTAAAGAATAATTTAAAATTTTATTATTTTACCTTTTATTAAATAATTTTGGTTAATAATTTAAAAAATAGTTATGAAATAATTATGACATGGCACTAATATATATGACGTGGATATGACATGTCATTTATATAAAGGAGAGTGAGCTACACACATGGTTAGCGGGGCTTAAAAGTTTCATTTTAATTGAGTTTAAGGGTCCAGTTGACAAATGATTAAGTAGAAGGGTCCAAAATACAAACTGATACAAGTACAAGGGTCCATCAGACCAAGATTAAGAAAAAAATTATGAGAAACTCCATTTCAAAATCAAGGGTCCAAAATACAAACTGATACAAGTACAAGGGTCCATCAGACCAAGATTAAGAAAAAAATTATGAGAAACTCCATTTCAAGATATAATCACAAAAATAGAGTAAAAAAATAGATAGAAAAAATATTAAACTTGGGCCATTTTTTAAAGTAGACACCTAAAGTTTGCGGGAGTCTTATTACCCCACGAAACCATTTTCAACAGCTCTAAATACACCATTTTAACCCATTTTCAGAGAAGTGTAATCTCAAAGTGTTGAGGGGCACGTGAATGAATAAAAATCCACCCCTACACCAATGTAAACGTGCCACGTAGCAAGATTGCAAGTCACCACTTCCCCTAAAAGTTTCAAGAACAAAGGATTTCTTGGCCCAAGCTTTTCAGCATGATTATTGACGAATATTGTATATATGTTTTTTTGTATTCTAATTGCTGCTACATTCTCACATTTACTTAAGAATTAAAAAGAGTTTGTATGATTTCTGAGTCGAAATTATCCCAATTTCATAAAGAATATCTAAATAATTCAATAAAGGGAGCTTGAAAACTAAGAAAGTAACAAAATTGCAGATTAAAAATTCACCATTTTTATTGTTATGGGAACAGAGGAGTCCACCATAAGCAGCAAGTAGGAAATTTGAACCATTTTGTTGCTTTTCTTTAAGAAAATTAGATGGGTAACTAAGGAATTTTCAGATTTTCACCTCTTTCAAATAGAGCTTAATATAACAAATATAAAAGTTAATGGTCATGAAAGAACCCTCTCAAGAAGATCTTGGTTAAGTTCACTCCAGTGAGTAAGCAATACCTTCATCTTCAGATTCTTCTTCATATCCCACTAAATATCATGTAGAGAAAAGGAAAAGGAATCGGAAAAAATGAACACAAATTTTCTAGAAGGGCTTAAGGGTTAAAATGTTAGTGGGTCAAGGTTTTACCCGATCCACAATTAAACGGGTAAGAAAAATAAAAAAAATTATTTTATTTGGGGGTGAGACACACGCACCGGTTATGAGATTACAAATATTGTAAAAATAGTGTATTTAGAATTGTTGAAAATAGTTGGATGGGGTAATAGGATTCCCGCAAATTTTAGGTGTCTACTTCAAAAAACGTACAAATTTGATGGGGTAATTATGTATCCCAAATAGATATACAAATACACTCCAACATGTCCATGTTACATCGAATGCGGATGGGATCTTTTGGAAAAGAAAGTGGAGAGAGATTTGGGGGAATCTTTTCTTTTTTGAAAATATTGGAAGATATTTATCCCCAATTTCTTAAAATGTAGTTAAATAGTTATATTAGTTATCAGTTATTTAAAGAGAGAGAAGAAGTCCTCATTTTTGCCCCTTAATGATCATATTTAGTTATAAGTGTATATCTTCGTCCTATACACTTATAATTATACAATACAAATATTTCCCTTCCCAGTTCTTAGAGCCGTCAATATGGGCTAGGCCCGTTGGGCCGGCCTGGCCTAACCCGGAATTTAATAGGGCTGGGCTAAGATTTTTGGAGCCCATTTAAGAAAAGGGCTTTTTAGCCCGGCCTAAATAAACCTGCTGATTTGTGAGGCTTGAGAAATATAGGTAGGGCCGGTCCGTGGGCCAAATAAAAATAATTTTAAAAATATAATATAATATTAAAATTTAAAATTAAAGAGAGTCCAAACTCAAAAATCTATTTAATATTTAACTAATTGAAACCGCATATAAATTGCAGATGAAAATAAAGATGTTAAGACAACCTTGCCACAAGCTCATTCATATATGCTTGATGAAGATGATCATGAAGTGTTGGATACGCCATAGATTTCATGATGTGTTAGATACGCCATAAGTTTCATGATTTTTTTTAAGCAGTTTATTTTTAACTTTTTTATGATTGGAATATTGTCACATTTTTTGTGTTTTAATGTGACAAAACAACTAGGTTAATATTTCTATTTAGATATTTATACTTTGATTTGAAAAACCTTAATAAATATTATAAAGATATTATGGTTGGAATATTGTCACATTTTTTGTGTTTTAATGTGACAAAACAATTATGTTAATATTTTTATTTAGATATTTATATTTTTATTTGAAAAACCCTAAATAAATATTATAAAGATAATTTTATTTGTGGATTTGATTAACAAGTAGTAACATTAACACCATGTAATATTGTTTTGTCGATATTTATGATAATATTTTTAAATTATAATTTATAATTTATTTTAATAATTATAAAAAAAATATAATTTTAAAAGCTTTATACAAACACAAATTATACAATTGATCTTTTGTATATGTATACCGAAACATAAACAAATTATATACAACTGCTTTCTTTTGTATATGTATAGCGAAATATACATATTTATGTTTGCTATGGAGCGCAATTATGCAAACTATAACTATAACATACAAATATGATTTTTGTGTTTGTTATATGTGAAAGTTGCTCTAGCCCTTTTGGGCTGCTAAAACTAATGCTGATGCATTTCGGGCCTTCGGCCCAATTTCCTTGTATTACTGTCTATGATAGTTGTATATCAATGTATATTATATACATATCTAAGATATATAAGCTCTGCAGTCTCTATATTAGCTTTCATTGCCCTGTATTTTAGCTTTCATTTCTCCACGTATCAGCTTCCTTTTCTCAAAAAGATCCAAGACTTACTCGAAAATGTTGGGTTTCGACCCAACTCGAAAGAAATGCAGGTAGAGAACCCCACATTGGACTCAAATGGATGTCTCATGCAAACATCTTGTAAGGTTGTTTTGAACACTAGACCTATTTCATTCATAGAAGAACCTTTTCATAAATTTGAAATAAGAATTTTGGACTGTTTATTTAACTACAATTATATAATTAATGGGGTAATTTTAAACAACTAATTTAATTGGTGGTTAATGGGCTAAGTTGATAATTTATTAAGTAAAAATTTAAGAATCACATAGTGTAAGCAACAAATTACATCACATCCCTACTCTTTTTGTAATTACAATAATTCCTTAAGTCACCATCCAGATACATTAATTCAGATACAAGAAGTATCCATCTGTTACGCTAAAACAAGGAACAAAAACAGAATATCTAATTAAAACATATAAAAATTTACATAAATTTCATATAATATATGTTCATTTCTTTGTCTCAATTTATATGACATTGATAGAATTTCGAGAACCATTTAAACTTTTTATATGTTTTAAAAATTTGTAGTTGTAAATTATTGTGGCTTATAGTACATTTTACGTCATTTCAAATAATATATGTTACTTCATCTGTCTCAATTTATGTGGTACTAATAGAATTTTGAGAATCAATAAAAAATTCTTATGTCTTTTAAATATTTTAAATTTCTAATTATTGTAATTTATAACATATTTACGTGTTTAAAAAAAAATATAACAGATTCCAAAAAAATAGAATTTTTTAATATTTTAAATTGTTAATTATTCTAATTTATATAGTATTTTTATGCAATTTTTAAATATCTAAGAAATTAAAAAAATGGAAATTTCAAAACTTCCCTAAGATAGAAGCAAACATGTCGCCGAAGAGCTGCCTGTAGCAGCTGAAACGGTCATGTTGACCCCAAAGCAGGTCAATCTTAGTCGCTTATTAATAAGCAAAATAATGTAAGTATTTTATTGTAACAGATAGTATATTGTGTGTTATATTTAGTATACATTGTATATATATAAATAATGTAAGTATTCTATTATAATAGTTAGTTTATTGTGGGGTGTATTTCATATAGGCCAGCCGGATTGGGGAGTGGGCCGGACAAAGATAGTACACTGTTTAGTCCGGACCGAACCGGTCCAGTGGGTGACCTGTAAAAATATGACATTTGAGGTTAACTCAATCTCAAAATGAGAAAATGGCACATATATACAACTTGTAGTTATAATTAGCAATAAATAATCCAACAGTAATTAGTATTTAATAAATAAATAAAAAATAGGCACAAAATGACCCAAATTAATAAATAGCATTTTAGTAGTTTTTTTCCCTCGTGTAACCAACCACCACTAAAAAATACAAAAATAACGGAAATGTGGGCTAGTTATTTAATCCATAATTTTAACTCATGATTGATATTAGTGATTCAGTTTCCATGAATTGCACCAATCCAAAAGCATCCATGTATCCTATATAAAAATATCAACGAGGATCTGCAGCAAACATAAAAACGGGAATTATGTATTTTTATATATTTTTTTGTTCATTACTTAATAAATAGAAGAATGGAAAAGGGTCAAAATTACTCTTAAACTATCCGAAATAGCTTAAATATACCCTTAATCTATATTTCAGCTCAAAAATACCTTTCCCGTCAAACTATTGGGCCACACCTACTCTTCTAGTTAAATGAAGTATCCATGTGTGTGTTTAATGTCATATGGACGCCACATAGATGCTACATGTGCACGCCAAACAGACCCCACCTCCACATAGACAACTACGGAAAAGGGTCAAAACTACCCTTAAACTATTCCAAAATAGCTTAAATATACCCCTTAAACTATATTTCGGCTAAAAAATGCCCTTCCCGTCTAACTATTGGACCACACTTGCCCTTCTGTTTAACAAAAACATCCACGTGTGTGCTAAAATGGCACATGGATTCCACATGTGCACGCCAAACACACACCGCCTCCACATAGACGATTTAAAGCCCTAATTTCACACTTTTCCCCCTCATTTCATCATTTCCTTATTTGGGTATATCTATATGAATATACAATATACATTGACTCAATTCAGTTCCATTTTATTCCGATACTAATATGTTGTGCTTTGAAGATCACAACTTAAATAAAATTCAAATTAATTCTGCTATCTAATCCTTAAATCATCTATATATTGAATGTTTCTTTAATTTTCCAAAAAAATCTAAAACTTCCTTAACAATCATTTAGAGCATCTTCTGGATTAGAACCACAAAAGCTTAAAATTTGAACAAAAATACGGTAATTGGTAAAAAAAAAAAAAAATTAATTAAAGAAATCTATAAAAACTTACTAGGTCTTCGTTGATGTAGTAGCAATCGAAGGTGTCATCCGAGCCGTTCGTCAAGTTTTCCTCATTAACAAAATCGTCGACGTTGATGTGGCGGAGCTCAATCATCACCGCCAGGAAAGCCGCTGTAGTCATCTTCCTTGTACATGGAGTTCCGGTGATAAGTATATTAGGTCTCTTACGGCAGTTGCTATTTTGCGTCATGGCTGTGAGTTGAATCAACAAGAAAGCTTCCCTAAGATTTGTTTTAAAAAATTAATTTATTAAGAGAAATTAAAATAATAAATTAGTGTTAATTGATTAATTAAAATGAGTGTGTTTATATTATACCTTAGATCGTTTCTTTTACTGTATTTGAAATGGTCATCAAATTGCAATTTCTCTACTTCATTCGGTTACGTAAACAAGTTTCCGCAAATGTTTTTCTTTTTTGGTTCAATATATACTTTTCAGGATGAAATGAGGGAAACAGAGTGAAATTAAGGCTTTAAGTCATCTATGTGGAGGTGGGGTGTGTTTGGCGTGCACATGTGGAGTCCATGTGGCATTTTAGCACACACATGGATGCTTCTGTTAAACAGAAGGGCAAGTGTGGTCTAATAGTTAGACGAGAAGGACATTTTTGAGCCGAAATATAGTTTAAGGGTATATTTAAGCTATTTCGAATAATTTAAGGATAGTTTTGACCATTTTCTTTGGTTGTCTATGTGGAGGTGAGGTCTGTTTGGCGTGCACGTATGGCATTCATGTGGCATTTAACACACACATGGATACTTCCGTTAACTAGAAGGGTAGGTGTGATCCAATAGTTTGAAGGAAAGGGTATTTTTGAGCCGTAGTTTAAGGGTATATTTAAGCTATTTTGGATTGTTTAAGGGTAGTTTTGACCCTTTTCCGATAGAAGAATGGTGTATTCATTCACTTAGTATTAGTATACATTTTTATCTATGTTATCTCCTGTAGTGTGTGTATATTCAAAAATTGAACACTTTATGTATTCATTCACTTATAATATGTATACACTGCATTGAAAGATTTCTTTTATCATGAATACATTGCATTCATGTATACATATTCGTGTATTCATTCACTCAAAATTTGTATACATTTCAAATTCTTTTTTTTTCAGTGTGTAAATCATGATTGCACATGAAATTTATAATGCTCAATAGTAATTATACAAATTGATTCAGATAACGAAAATAATTTGCATGGCTAAAATTTAGAGTTATGAATGGAGAATCAACAAAATTAGAATCAAGAATTTAAAAGTGAAAGAGAAAAAACAAGACATGAATATTTTTATAGAACTCAATATGTAAAACTAATAAACAAAAAGTAAGTCATCTTTTGTTTAAAGTAATGTAGAAGAAAAATTGAATAAATATTTACATAATCAATAAAAAAAACATTCAAAATGAAATCGTGTGTATGGGAAAGAAGAGAAAAAAGGGGAGAAAAAATCACTTCCCAATAAAAAAGGACACCATATTGCCATCTCCTAAAAAATACTTAATTTAATTAAAAAAGAACTTCTCAATACGTGGGCTACTAATTGCAAAATTTAATTTTTATAAACCTTGTTTTGTTTAAAAAAAGAGAAAAGGGTCAAATGCCCCCTCAAGCTTTTGCCATATTTCCAACTACACACTTAACCTTTGCGGGGGTCCTATTACCCCCCTGAACCTTTTGTTTTTTTATATTAGTTCACCCTCAGACACTGATGTATCCACATACGTAAACTCACCTCTGTGAGGCTCGTAACAACGTAATAAAATATCCATGTGGAGTCCAAATAATCCCCCCAACGGTAACTTTACTCTTTATTTAAACATTACATTTATTTTTTATTCTTTTCCCAATTCATTTATCTCCATCTCTTTTGTTCTTGAACAAAAGCTCTCTTCTTTGTTCTTCATCCACCATTTTCAAAGCTTGAATTTAGTTGTTGTATCTTCTCCAACTAAGATTGAATTTAGGGTTTGCAATTTTTTCGAATTTCATATTGAACAATCGAAATCTTCCCCAATTCAACAACTTGGTTTTTTTTTTTTCACTTTGTGTTATTAGGGTTAGTAATGTCAAACACAAAATTGAATAAGCTATGCATGGAAGAATCAGACCCAATGCTCAAAATCATAGTACAATGCAAACATGGAAGTTTGTTACATATGCAGACTTCTTGATCGAAATTGAATCCCGAAAGACGATTTTGATTTTTCCCCTACTATGGTGTATGTGACTTTTCTTCAGTTGTTTGATTTTGTTGGGTTTAACTGATGTGAATGTTAATAACATTAATATATTTTTTTATATTTTTTTAGTCCAACAATTGTAACTTTTTTCGATGGAGAGACAGAGAAGAAATCGATCCAAGATCCCAATTTATCCTCCCGAAATTGGTGAAAAAAAACAAAGAGTTGGAAGATGAAGTTTGGAGGAGACAGATTCAAATCAATGAGCAACAAGTTCTGATTGATAATTTGACAGTAGAGAAGAGGTTCAAACGAAGAAAGTTGAAATGGTGTACGTTTGATTGGAAGGTCATTTTGTGTATTTTGATTTGTGTTGTTGCCTTGTTCATCAACAACCTATTTCAAAGTAGGGTTCATTCAAGTATTGAACTAATTGAATTGCCATAACGTATGTGAGTAGTGAAAGGAGTTGAAACTCTCTTTTGGTTGTCATATGTAATATGAGAAATTTGTATATCAATATCATGAATCTTTTCGGATTAAAGTAGTTGGTATAGTAGTGTCTATATTACAACAAATAAGGGAGAAATTGAATAAACATAACACCATTTGTAAAAATAGAAGGCCTTTGATAGACACAATCGATTGTAAAACAGGCCTCACATAAGGTCAAACTACAATAAAAAATCAAAAAACAAAAACATAATTTGATGTTCAATACTAATACATCATCATTCAAAATGGGAAATGTTTTCATGCCTACTTAAAACAATACTACAATATCATTACTTCCTAGATTGGATTGTTTGAACTACTTCCTCTTGATTTTTTTCTTTGTTCCTCTCTCATTTCTTGAAGTTTTCTTGTTGAGATTGCTGCTTTTCCATTCCATTTCAACTTGGGTGCAGTACTTGGTTTGTAACCAATATCACCAGTAACATCAACAGATTTTCTCACCTTTGTTGTACCAGTAGAGAAGATCTTACAGCTTGACATCCCAGGCTGTATTCAAATTATGAAATAATTAGTGAGTGAGTTTGTATTTAAACATAAAAAATATAGTATAATTGAATCAATAGAAAACACTTACATTAAGAGCTTTGAATCCATTTTCAGCTTGAAACACACCCATTCCAATGATTGCTTGCCTTTTGTATGAGGTTGTGCTTCCCCTACCCCTTTCTCTTCCTTTGTTACTATTAGTTAACTGGTAATCAGCAGGTGTAGAAGATCCAACATGGTAATTTGCAGGTGATGGACATGTAGGAGGTGCACTAGCTGCAGGTGGTCTTCCTCTTGCACCTTTTGTAGGTGTTGCAGATGCACTAGGTTCTGCAGATGCACTAGGTGCTGCAGGTGGTCTTCCTCTTGAGCTCTTTGCAGGTTCTGGAGATGCACTAGGTGATGCAAGTGGTCTTCTTCTTGACCTCTTTGTAGAATGCTCACCTTCTGTTTGTGCTTTCTATAAATATAGTTAAAAATAATTGTAGTTATTACATATGAGATCTCTATCACATACCAAATTAAAGTTAAAGATGTTACCTTTGGTCTGCCTAAACCTGAAGTTTTGCCCTTTCCCTTGTCTGTATTTGATGGTTCTTTCCTTGCTGATGACTCAACCCTTTGTAGATGTCCTCTCTTGTTGTGGCCTCTAATATTGCAGTTACTACATGTCATGGCAAATTCAGTTCTAGGTAGCTTTCCAGATTTTTTACTCTCACCAGCTTCCTTCTTTCTAAGTTTACCTAGCCTGCCAGACATGCTTTTTATTCTGGTGGTGCAACTGTGGGGTTAGTAGATACAGGCCACATCTCCATGTTTGTGACAGGTTGAAGGACATTGATATAAGCCCTCAAGTAAGTTACCTTACTATAGCAGTTGTCAATGTAGTCAAGAGGTTCACATTTCTTAAAGTAAATGGCAGCCACAGGATGTGCACATGGTATGCCTTTTAACTGCCATACCCTACAACTACAAGTCCACCTACCAAGATCCACACTGTGTTGAAATGATCCTTCTCTCACTTCAAATCCATCAAATTCAATATTACAATTCATTGACCTATCAATATTCTCCTGTAGTACCTTCAAAGACATTGGTGAAAAAGCACACATCCAAGTATTTGTGAACTCTCTTAACTTGGCTATTCTTGTCATCATCTTTACTCTTATCTCATCAAGCACAGTAATAATTGTCTTGTGCCTAGCTGCCAAGATCCATGCATTAAAGCACTCAGACATATTGTTGTCTACAAAATCACATTTTACTTGAGTATTAAAGTAAACCTTACACCAGTACTCTATGTTGTAGTACATAAGATCATTTATCATTTTTTTTGGACCAAGCAACTTCATCTTTGCAACATTTTTCCTCAATTGAGATTCAAAGGTACTCTTTGCAATAGACCAAAAGTGTTGTCTTCTTTGGAGACCTCTCCAGTCCTTAGCCCAGTTAGCTAAGATGTGTCTAGCACACATTCTATGTTCAGCAATAGGTAAATATTAGAATTGCTCCTATTAATCCCTGTAATAGATCTAGATATGTTATAATAACAAACATATGAAAATTGATAAAGAACAAATACAAATAAAATAGTACACATACCTTTTGCATATCTGTAATCAGGGTGAGATCTTCACCATCTCATAGTCCTAGATCTTCCTTCAACAGTTTGATAAACTATGTCCATGTCTCTTTCTTTTGATACTCAACTACTGCCCAAGCAAGTGGCAACATCTGGTTATAACCATCTTTGGCCATAGCAACTAACAATTGTCCTATACAAACTCCTTTAAGAAAACAACCATCTAAACCTATGCACTTTCTAAAATTTTGAAATACCTTCTTCAATGGATCAAAGCATATGTAAAAGCTCTGAAATACTGGCCTACCAAGAGCATCAGGTTCATCAAGTTTAACAGCACAAGTGCTCCCTGGATTGGTCCTCAACAGTTCATCTTTATAGTCAAGAATTTTGCCAAATTCCACAATTTGATCACCTATGATATCTTTCAACACTTTAGCTCTTGCCCTCCTAAAAGTAGTCTTGCAAACATGAATTTTAAATTTTTACCTTATCAACTCTTGCAACTTGAAAACTCTTATATTTGGCTGCTCATTAATCCTTTTTCTAAAGTGTGTAGATATGAACTTTGCATTACACAAAAATTTTCTAGTTGTGCTGTTACAACTATGCTTTGGATTGTAAGTCTTTATCATGAAATCATTTGTTGTTTTGTCAAGACATGCAAACAAAGTCATGGACAACCTTCCTTGCACCTACATCTAACTCTTTTTTGGCACATTCACACACTTTTCTATTTGAACTCTTTTCTGGACAACATATTTACTAACTGCTCTTCTAAATTCATTCACATCTGCAAATACCATACCCAACTGCCATACAACTTTCTTGACAGTAGGATCATGTATTATTTTCTGATTATTTGGCCTCCTCATTTTTGATAAATTTGCAGTTCTTGGTAAATTTACTCTTTCAGATTCAACACATTCATCACTAAATTCATCTTCATCTATTTCAAAACTTCCATCATCAAAACTTGCAAAATAAGGCTCATCACCTCCTAATCTTCCTTCAACACTTATTTTACCTATTTGAGTTTCATCAAAACCTAAATCTGCTCCAGCTTCACCTACTGGTACCTCTTCAGTATCAGCTGGTACTCTCTCTTTTCTTTTTCTTCTTTGAAAAGATCTCTTTTTAGCCCTCAACTCCTTAACCTCTTCATGTACATCACTACCATAGTCCTCATCATCATCTCCCACCAATCCACATTCAGACTCAACACTATCTTCAGTTGAGTAATCATAACCCTCTTCTTCTAAGAAATCAGATTCAACAGGGCCTGAAACTAGATCATCAGCATTTTTAGTACTAGGATTTGCAGCAGTGACAGGAGTTGTAGTGGAATGAGATCTAGGAGCAGCAGTTGTAGTGGGAAGAGTTGTAGTGGAATGAGTTGTAGTAGTGGAAGGAGATCTAGGAGCAGAAGTTGTGGTGGGAGGAGTTGGGGTAGAAGCAGATCTAGTATCAAAGGTAGTAAAAGGGTCTTCACCTACCCCACTTTGTTCATTTACTTTATTAAAAGTTGAACCAGATTCCTCCATATCCCCATGAGGAACATTTTCTAATAAAAAAAAGGGTGGGGTCCACAACTGCATCATCAATCAAGTGCTTTACATATACCTCCACAATATCTCCATCTTCCAAAGAACAACTTAAGTCTAAAATATCCATATCATTATGAATATCTTCCAAAATGCCACTGTTAGGAGGTTTAATACTAAATGTGCAAGTTGTTGTATATCCTAATTCTTTAATGTAGCCTCTTAATTCAAAATAGGACAATCTATCCACATCAACATCCAAAAACTCTGTAACTTGCCCACCACTGTAAACTAGTTGTCCACTACTCAAATCTAATACTCCACCGTGATACCATCTTAAAGTAACCAAAGTAAATCCACTCATCTCCTACCTGAACAAAGGTAACACTAGTAAGGAATGAGAAACTCTACTTTCTGAGGTTGTACTTTACCAATAAACTACAAGACTGTATAAATTCACGAAAACAAGTAAATAACTATTAAAATCCCTAATAAACTACATACTACGACATACATATCAAAATAACATTTGAATGCCCAGTGCAACAAAACCTAATCAAACACTACCATCAAAACTAAAATCAAATATCAACATAACATTCAGTTGGTAAAGAATAACCTTCAATTAGAACTAACCCTAATAAACATTAAAAGGCCTAATAAACTCCACACTATAACACACCAGTCAAAATAGCATTTGAATACGCAGTAAAAATAAAACCCTAATCAAACACTAAATCAAAATAGTATTCAGCTAGTAAAGATCTAACCTTTTTTCAGAAGAAATAGTAAGTAAGCTTTCCGAGCAACGTCAGTAATGGAAGATCGTAAAGAAAAGGAAGAAGAACTAGAGATTAGATTAGGAAGAAGATCGTAGAGATTAATTAGATTTGGAAGAAGAATGATGGTCAATTAGGTTCATAAAAGGTAAAGGTAAAGTTTTATGACACGTGTCAATTTGTGAGTCGTGTAAAGTCATGGGATCCACTAATATATACGTGGACAACGCGTGTATACAAATATTTTTTTATAAATCTGATTTATGTGGACACATCAGCGTCTGAGGGTGAACTAATATAAAGAAAAAAGGTTCAGGGGGGTAATAGGACCCCCGCAAAGATTAAGTGTGTAGTTGGAAATATGGCTAAAGCTTGGCATTTGACCCTTTTCTCTTAAAAAAAATAAAAGGGGGCTATATGTTGCCAATTAGTATAAGGGGATGTCACGATGTGCCATTTTTTCAAAACTAGCTCATGAGGGGAGGTTTGTCCAAGTCCATATAAGGAGACCGAATTCCCATCCCTCTACCGATGTGGGACTTCTTAACACTCCCCCGCACGTTCATGCCTCAACTGGAGCGTGAACACTTCTAAATAGGGGCCCATCATCAGTGAAAAACAAATTGGGATGGGTCTGGCTCTGGTACCATGTAAAAATATAACATCTGGGCCTAACTCAACCTCAAAAGCTAGCTCATGAGGGGAGATTTGTCCAAGTTCATATATAAGGAGACCAAATCCCCATTCCTCTATCGATGTGGGACTTCTTAACATGACTCGGCCTAACCCGATACCAGAGACCAATTAATTGTTTTTAGTGGACTGATCTGACCTGACCCAGCCACTTAACAACCTTTCTTATCCCTTTTAGGTATGCTACATTGTGTAGCAAGTGTTGAGGTCACTAAGGACAAGGTTCGTGGTTATAGCCGATCTGTTTGGTGAGCTTTATTGATTCTTCTCGATGGTAGTTTCTATTTTGCAGGTTACGTCATTTTTTTGGTATTTTTATTATTCTCGAAGAATGCCTCATAGACTATGAATTTAGATTATAGTCTTTAGAGGATCATAATTGATCAGTAAATTAATTTTGTGACGTTTTCACGTTATATTCATAATTCAATTTTTCAGATTATATAAATTAGAAATTCAAATAATAATAATTATTATGCTAAATTTATTATTAATCATGTGACAATCATAACACGATTCTCTCAACATCTAGTACTAGTTGAGTGTCAACCACATCCCACCACAATTTAGAGGCCTTCTACATATGAAATTATTTTTTAAAGGGTGAGTTAAAGTCAAACGGTACCTCATTCATGTCTCTAACCGATACAAAAAAAAAGGTGTATATGCACAACACATGTACTCGAAAGTCACTCTTCTTTTGTCAAATAAAATGATTAAAAGGTCAATATATAGATCAATTTATGTGTATTTTTCTAACAAAAAAGATTTGGAAAATCTTATTTCTTGTTTCTTTATTTCCACAAAGCCTGCAAGCAACCAGAGCTACATGACTCAGGAGTTTTTATGGTGTTTGACATTACAAATTAAATAGTATTTTAAAAAAAATTAAAAGTCAAAACCTTAGTTGAAGCAAATATGGACAATCCTCTAAGATTAAATTTAAAAATAAAAGTCCACCTTCAACGTGCACTGAATTAGGGCTATTGCAACCACATTGTCTTAAGTTTTAATTTCTTCTAGTTGACTTAGGGTATGTTCTAAAATATTCTCTCTTTCTTCTTTTTTTATTCTTGCATTTTTCTTTGTTCTTTATTCGTGTTGCCCTTTTTTAATGTCTTCATAATTAATTTATCTCATTATTGATCAAATCTTAGTCTGAAGAATCAACACTCACCGGCTAATCTAGTACTTTCTTAAATAACTCCATACCACCCTCTTCCAATAACAGGGAAACGTGTATTGCATCAATTTATGCGGCATAATTTGACTTGATATATGTTAGTTTATATATATATGGTCCCATACACACTTCTTTTTAAATGTAAAATGAGAAGTTTATGGTTCGATATTTTCATATATAAAAAAAATAATCATATTTTTAATGAACTAATCAGAAAATATTTGGATTAAAATAATTGGGCATTATGCGAAATTTTTTAAAGCAAATTAGAGGTGCTACTGGAGGCTCATGATTCCAGCTTCAGGGTAGCTCCTCCTCTCCCAATGTGCTTGCATATCTTGTGTCAATAAGTTGTTTGTTACCTCGGGGTCTAGGTCAATGTCCCCCTCGAATGTATTCATTGCTTAGTAATATACAGGGTAGGGGTCTATGTATGTCAATCTCCCCTCCCCTTATCACTTAGGGAGCTAGTATCTGGGTGGTTGGAGTTGGAAAAAAGAAGAAGAAGAATTTGGCAAATAAAAAAAAGAATAAAAAATAGAAGAGACATATATTAAAAGAAGTATACTATTTTAATATGATTTAATTAGTTGAACTAAGTGCGAGAGAACTAATACAAAAGAAAGTAAAAAATATATGGAGAGAATAATCTGGTCCTAAATATAATACTCTTTCAATAACTATAGTGTAATGCTATTATATGTTGTTGTAGAAAAAAAAATGTCAATATGAAAAAATGACAATCAACACATAAATCAAGGATATAGAAATTAAATAAGGTGCAAAGAAGAGCAAACCGACTATGCGTTAGTTTGGTGCAATTCACCAAGGCATGTAAATTGTAATCTCTGATTTCTCCTTCTTCTCATATGAAATTAGAAAGGTAAATGCAAGAAGATGTAGAAAGACTTTAAAATTAGACAAACACCTTCAAAACTAAAAAATTACTTAAAAAAAAAAAGATACCTAAAAATAAAATGTAAACGAGCACTTAATTACTTTAAATAAGAGAAGAGGAAAACACACATAATTAATACTTCCTTTTACTCTACTGTCTATATCAAGTGAATTGTTGAGACTTTTTCATAATTTAAAATGAGTGAATTATTCAAATTTTAAAAGAATTGTTGAAACTTTTTTTTATTTTATATTTTTCTTCATTTAATAAGGTTCTTAATAACTTCAAAAAAAAATTAAAATATAATCAAAAGAGAATAGTGAAAAATAGCCTTTAATTTATCTCATAAAATAGTTTCTTCAAATGATATGTCATGTCCTAACAATATTCACTTAATATGAACTAGAGTCTAGAGGGAATAAGAAACTATTTTTGGCTATAATGAGTGATATATAATCACACAAAGCTTTTAATTTTAAGGAAGATAATTTACATTTATTTGTATAGATATTTATTGTTTATTAGAAGGTAATTTTTTTTGTGTAGGATTAATGTTTAAGAAAAGGGGCAATACAGTCGCTCAATATATGATTTTTTTTTTTAATTCAACTTTTCATTATGAATTTTCTCACTTATCGAATATAAGTAGGGGTGTTCACGGGTTGGTTTGGATCGGTTATTGGTCAAAACCAAAACCAAACCAACTTAATCGGTTTTAAAATTATCAAAACCAAACCAAACCAAATATAATATACATTTATCGGTTTGGTGATTATCGGTTTCGGTTTGGTTTGGTTCGGTTATTCGGTTATTAACCATACACAAAAATAAAAGAAACAATTCATTTAAAATGTGAAAAAATGACAACAATCCATTCAAAACGAAAAATAGTTAGAATGACTTAAATTACTAAACTTTCAATCACTAAATTTACTATCAAAAAAGCTTTAAAATTCACTATATTGGCCTAGAAGGAAGAAACAATAAAAATTTACTATCAATAAAGCTTTAAAATTCACTATATTGGCCTAGAAGGAAGAAACAATAACATTTTCAATCCCACAAAGAATTGACATAAACACTCATATACATGAAATCAATAAGATAAATGTTTCATCTTGGACATTTTTGCTTTCAATAAGTAAATTATAAAGAAATTTTAATGAAAATATGTATAAGATCTTTAAAATTATTTATAAAAATAATATATTAAGTATGTATATTAATAAAATATATGTATATAATTCATCGATTCGGTTCGATTATTTCTTCAATTTTTTTGAATAAAACCATAACCAAACCAAATACTATCGGTTTTCAAAAATCTAAAAACAAACCAAACCAAACCCAAGTAAAATCGGTTTTATTTTATCG